>NW_028321068.1:0-62703 GCF_062004578.1 Staurois parvus
TGAGAGAGATCGGTCACATGACCCTAAAGGGACCTACAAACAAAATCCCAGTATAAACATGATTTACAATCTGCTACTAAGGATCACATATGGATTTCTTAAGATCATTTCATGGGATTTAGAGGGAAAAAATATACACAGATCTCTCTATCTTCCCTCCTCTCTCTCTGTTCTTTCTCTCCCCCTCCTCTCTCCCTCTCTCTCTCCCCCTCTCTTTCTCCCTCCTCTCTCCCTCTCTCCCCCCATCTCCCTCTCTCCCTCCCCCCCCTCTCTCTCTCCACCCCCTTCTTTCTCTCTCCCCCCCTCCCTCTCTCTCCCCCCTCTTTCTCTTTCCCTCCCCCCTTTCCCCCCCCCCCCATTCTCTCCCCCTCCCCCCTCTCTCCCCCCCTCTCTCCCTCTCCCCCCTCTCTCTCCCCTTCCTCTCTTTCTCTCCACCTCCTCTCTCTCTCCAATATCTCTTTCCCCCCTCTCCCCCCTCTCCCTCTCCCCAGCCTCTCTCTATCTACCCCCTCCTCTCTCTCTCTCCCTCTCCCCTTCCTCTCTTTCTCTCCCCCCTTCTCTCTCTCTCCCCTATCTCTCTCCCCTCCCTCCCCCCCTCCTCTATCTCTCTCCCCCTTCTCTCCCTCTCCTCTCTCCCCCCCTCCTCTCTCTCTCCAATATCTCTCTCCCTCTCCTCTCTTTCTTTCCCCCCCTCCTCTCTCCCCCCCCTCTCTCTCTCTCATAATTCGTATTAATAAAATATACATTTTATCTACAATAATGTTTTTGGTTTTTTTAATGAACAGCATTCAAAGTAAACAAAGTATTTTTTTAAGTAAGTTTTGTTTACTTATTTTTTTAGTTATGCAATTTTTTTTTTTGTCTTTGGGTTGCACTCCAATAAATCGTTTTCAAAAGACATAAAATGATATCCTGAGTGTAAGTTTGTTATCTTCTGTAATGACAAAGTCATCGCTGAATAAAGCGTCCGAAGCGGAAATGTCAGATTTGCTCCGTCCAGCGATCCGGAGTTATTCCCGTCGTCTTTTATTATTCTTTTATTATTCTATTAATCTTTTATCTATTCTATTATCCCCACGAGTTGCACTCACAAGGCCTCAGCACTGCATTGGCCGCTCTGCTTGCATTTTTCCTTCCTTTGTTGCCTCTGAACTCCCCTGACAACAAACTTTGTTTCTCAAGGTTGTCAGACTCAGTTATTATTTTTTCGACGTTGAAGCTCCTCGGGTAGCGGAGTGACGTTTGCAGATTCTGTAGACTGGGAGAGCCGGCCTGTTGCAGGGTGAGAGGGGCTGGGTGTAGATCCTATTCCTGGAGGTGGGGGGGGCAGGGTGTGTGCGGCGCTGGGCGTACAGTGCCTACAGCACTCCACAGTCACTTTCTATGGTGTCACCGAGCAGAGAGGAAGCAGCACTATGTATAGAGCGAGGTGAGCCATCATCTGATACATTGACCTGTATGGACTTCTGCATTCGCTCCGTCTGTCTGTGTGTGGCTGGGCTCTGTATACACGGCCACCTTGTTGTATACACGGCCAGCTTGTTGTATACACGGCCACCTTGTTGTATACACGGCCAGCTTGTTGTATACACGGCCACCTTGTTGTATACACGGCCACCTTGTTGTATACACGGCCAGCTTGTTGTATACACGGCCACCTTGTTGTATACACGGCCAGCTTGTTGTATACACGGCCAGCTTGCTGTATACACGGCCACCTTGTTGTATACACGGCCACCTTGTTGTATACACGGCCACCTTGTTGTATACACGGCCAGCTTGTTGTATACACGGCCAGCTTGTTGTATACACGGCCAGCTTGTTGTATACACGGCCACCTTGTTGTATACACGGCCACCTTGTTGTATACACACGGCCAGCTTGTTGTATACACGGCCACCTTGTTGTATACACGGCCACCTTGTTGTATACACGGCCAGCTTGTTGTATACACGGCCAGCTTGTTGTATACACGGCCACCTTGTTGTATACACGGGCCAGCTTGTTGTATACACGGCCACCTTGTTGTATACACGGCCAGCTTGCTGTATACACGGCCAGCTTGCTGTATACAGCCTGTGTACCTGCTATTATATCTTGATTGTTGGTATTTATACAGCGCTGAGAGTTTACGCAGCTTTATATTCCCGGCCCTCCCAGGAGCTTGCAGGCTGAGTTCCCTAACTGCCATTTCTTCCTGTACTGTGTAGAGTGTATTATTAGAAGAGAGCGCAGAGGGCAGGGAGGGGGTCCAAGCAGAGGCCAGGGAGGGGTCTGGGCATAGGGCAGGGAGGGGGTCCAGGCAGAGGGCAGGGAGGGGGTCCGGACAGAGGGCAGGGAGGGGGTCTGGACAGAGGGCAGGGAGGGGGTCCGGGCAGAGGGCAGGGAGGGGGTCCAGGCACAGGAATGGAGAGCTTTGCTGTGACATGGGAGAGCGTGCCCGGGATGGCCGTGGTATGGTGGGCATTGGGGTCACCGGCGAGGGACTTGTTGTTCTCTAGAAGGGCAGAGATTACATTGTTGCCATTCCATATATTTCTCCTCGGAGATTCTTCCTCAATAAGTTTCTTTGATCAGCTTCAGGAAAGGAAGACGACGGAGAGGAACTGCAGGAGAGGAGCCCAATGCTCTCTATATACAACTGCCAAACATGTGCCAGTGTGTACAGGAGAGGAGTATGTGGAGGTATGACAGTGATCGGTGTGTACAGGACAGGAGTGTGGAGGTATGACAGTGATCGGTATGTACAGAAGAGGAGTATGTGGAGGTATGACAGTGATCGGTATGTACAGGAGAGGAGTGTGGAGGTATGACAGTGATCGGTATGTACAGGAGAGGAGTATGTGGAGGTATGACAGTGATCGGTATGTACAGGAGAGGAGTATGTGGAGGTATGACAGTGATCGGTATGTACAGGAGAGGAGTGTGGAGGTATGACAGTGATCGGTATGTACAGGAGAGGAGTATGTGGAGGTATGACAGTGATCGGTATGTACAGGAGAGGAGTGTGGGGGGTATGACAGCGATCGGTATGTACAGGAGAGGAGTGTGGGGGGTATGACAGTGATCGGTATGTACAGGAGAGGAGTGGGGGGGGTGTGACAGTGATCGGTATGTACAGGAGAGGAGTGTGGAGGTATGACAGTGATCGGTATGTACAGGAGAGGAGTGTGGAGGTATGACAGTGATCGGTATGTACAGGAGAGGAGTGTGGAGGTATGACAGTGATCGGTATGTACAGGAGAGGAGTGTGGGGGGTATGACAGTGATCGGTATGTACAGGAGAGGAGTGTGGAGGTATGACAGTGATTGGTATGTACAGGTGAGGAGTGTGGGGGTATGACAGTGATCGGTATGTACAGGAGAGGAGTGTGGAGGTATGACAGTGATCGGTATGTACAGGAGAGGAGTGTGGAGGTATGACAGTGATTGGTATGTACAGGTGAGGAGTGTGGGGGTATGACAGTGATCGGTATGTACAGGAGAGGAGTGTGGAGGTATGACAGTGATCGGTATGTACAGGAGAGGAGTGTGGATGTATGACAGTGATCGGTATGTACAGGAGAGGAGTGTGGGGGGTATGACAGTGATCGGTATGTACAGGAGAGGAGTGTGGAGGTATGACAGTGATCAATATGTACAGGAGAGGAGTGTGGGGGGTGTGACAGTGATCGGTATGTACAGGAGAGGAGTGTGGGGTGTGTGACAGTGATCTGTATGTACAGGAGAGGAGTATGTGGGTATGACAGTGATCGGTATGTACAGGAGAGGAGTGTGGAGGGTATGACAGTGATCAATATGTACAGGAGAGGAGTGTGGGGGGTGTGACAGTGATCGGTATGTACAGGAGAGGAGTGTGGGGTGTGTGACAGTGATCTGTATGTACAGGAGAGGAGTATGTGGGTATGACAGTGATCGGTATGTACAGGAGAGGAGTGTGGGGGTATGACAGTGATCAGTATGTACAGGAGAGGAGTGTGGGGGTATGACAGTGATCGGTATGTACAGGAGAGGAGTGTGGGGGTATGACAGTGATCAGTATGTACAGGAGAGGAGTGTGGGGGTATGACAGTGATCGGAATGTACAGGAGAGGAGTGTGGAGGTATGACCGTGATCAGTATGTACAGGGAGAGGAGTGTGGAGGTATGACAGTGATCGGTATGTACAGGAGAGGAGTGTGGGGGGTGTGACAGTGATTGGTGTGTACTGGAGAGGAGTGTGGAGGGTGTGACAGTAAATCGGTATGTACAGGAGAGGAGTTTGGAGGGTATGACAGTGATCGGTATGTAAAGGAGAGGAGTGTGGGGGTATGACAGTGGGCACTATGTACAGGAGAGGAGTGTGGGGGGTATGACAGTGGGCACTATGTACAGGAGAGGAGTGTGAGGGGTATGACAGTGGGCACTATGTACAGGAGAGGAGTGTGGGGGGTGTGACAGTGGGCACTATGTACAGGAGAGGAGTGTGGGGGGTGTGACAGTGGGTACTATTTACAGGAGAGGAGTGTGGGGGTGTGACAGTGGGCACTATGTACAGGAGAGGAGTGTGGGGGGTGTGACAGTGGGCACTATGTACAGGAGAGGAGTGTGGGGGGTGTGACAGTGGGCACTATCTACAGGAGAGGAGTGTGGGGGGTGTGACAGTGGGCACTATGTACAGGAGAGGAGTGTGGAGGGTGTGACAGTGGGCACTATGTACAGGAGAGGAGTGTGGGGGGTGTGACAGTGGGCACTATGTACAGGAGAGGAGTGTGGGGGGTGTGACAGTGGGCACTATCTACAGGAGAGGAGTGTGGGGAGTGTGACAGTGGGGACTATGTACAGGAGAGGAGTGTGGAGGGTGTGACAGTGGGCACTAAGTACAGGAGAGGAGTGTGGGGAGTGTGACAGTGGGCACTATGTACAGGAGAGGAGTGTGGGGGTGTGACAGTGGGCACTAAGTACAGGAGAGGAGTGTGGGGAGTGTGACAGTGGGCACTATGTAAAGGAGTGTGGGGGGTATGACAGTGGGCACTATGTACAGGAGAGGAGTGTGGGGGGTGTGACAGTGGGCACTATGTACAGGAGAGGAGTGTGGGGGGTGTGACAGTGGGTACTATTTACAGGAGAGGAGTGTGGGGGTGTGACAGTGGGCACTATGTACAGGAGAGGAGTGTGGGGGGTGTGACAGTGGGCACTATGTACAGGAGAGGAGTGTGGGGGGTGTGACAGTGGGCACTATCTACAGGAGAGGAGTGTGGGGGGTGTGACAGTGGGCACTATGTACAGGAGAGGAGTGTGGAGGGTGTGACAGTGGGCACTATGTACAGGAGAGGAGTGTGGGGGGTGTGACAGTGGGCACTATGTACAGGAGAGGAGTGTGGGGGGTGTGACAGTGGGCACTATCTACAGGAGAGGAGTGTGGGGAGTGTGACAGTGGGGACTATGTACAGGAGAGGAGTGTGGAGGGTGTGACAGTGGGCACTAAGTACAGGAGAGGAGTGTGGGGAGTGTGGCAGTGGTCACTAAGTACAGGAGAGGAGTGTGGGGAGTGTGACAGTGGGCACTATGTACAGGAGAGGAGTGTGGGGGTGTGACAGTGGTCACTAAGTACAGGAGAGGAGTGTGGGGAGTGTGACAGTGGGCACTATGTACAGGAGTGTGGGGGGTGTGACAGTGGGCACTATCTACAGGAGAGGAGTGTGGGGGGTGTGACAGCGGGCACTATCTACAGGAGAGGAGTGTGGGGGGGTGACAGCGGGCACTATCTACAGGAGAGGAGTGTGGGGGGGTGACAGCGGGCACTATGTACAGGAGAGGAGTGTGGGGGGTGTGACAGCGGGCACTATGTACAGGAGAGGAGTGTGGGGGGGTGTGACAGTGGGCACTATGTACAGGAGAGGAGTGTGGAGCTATGACAGTGATCTGTATATACAGGAGAGGAGTGTGGAGGTATGACAGTGATCGGTATGTACAGGAGAGGAGCGTTGCGGGTATGACAGTGATCAGTATGTACAGGAGAGGAGTGTGGGGGTATGACAGTGATCGGTATGTACAGGAGAGGAGTGTGGAGGTATGATAGTGATAGGTATGTACAGGAGAGGAGTGTGGAGGTATGATAGTGATAGGTATGTACAGGAGAGGAGTGTGGGGGGGTATGACAGTGATCGGTATGTACAGGAGAGGAGTGTGGGGGGGTATGACAGTGATCGGTATGTACAGGAGAGGAGTGTGGAGGTATGATAGTGATAGGTATGTACAGGAGAGGAGTGTGGGGGGGTATGACAGTGATCGGTATGTACAGGAGAGGAGTGTGGGGGGTGTGACAGTGATCGGTATGTACAGGAGAGGAGTGTGGGGGGGTATGACAGTGATCGGTATGTACAGGAGAGGAGTGTGGAGGTATGATAGTGATAGGTATGTACAGGAGAGGAGTGTGGGGGGGTATGACAGTGATCGGTATGTACAGGAGAGGAGTGTGGGGGGTGTGACAGTGATCGGTATGTACAGGAGAGGAGTGTGGAGGGTATGACAGTGATCGGTATGTACAGGAGAGGAGTGTGGGGGGTGTGACAGTGATCGGTATGTACAGGAGAGAAGTGTGGAGGTATGACAGTGATCGGTATGTACAGGAGAGGAGTGTGGGGGGTGTGACAGTGATCGGTATGTACAGGAGAGAAGTGTGGAGGTATGACAGTGATCGGTATGTACAGGAGAGGAGTGTGGGGGGTGTGACAGTGATCGGTATGTACAGGAGAGAAGTGTGGAGGTATGACAGTGATCGGTATGTACAGGAGAGGAGTGTGGGGGGTGTGACAGTGATCGGTATGTACAGGAGAGGAGTGTGGGGGGTTTGACAGTGGGCATTATGTACAGGAGAGGAGTGTGGGGGGTTTGACAGTAGGCACTATGTACAGGAGAGGAGTGTGGGGGGTATGAGTTGAATGGTGTCACAGAGGACCATGGAGGGTAATAGGTGACACCATCATTTGTTTGGGTCATTAGCAGGGACTGGGCCATGGAGTCCAAAAATGGCAGATGTTGAGATGTGGGAGGAGCTAAAACTCCCCCTGGAGTCAGGGGAGACGAGACAGACATGTGGCTGAATGAAGGCGAGGGACTGTCCCACATGCGTGGGTTCAAGTCGTGTTTGGTTAGGAAGGAATGGTCACGGGACAGATCCTCTGTTGGGTATTTATAGCTGGCTCTGTCCCCGCCAGGGAGGGTGACCCTCCGAACTTGTCATGGTGACCATTGTCCCCGGAACCGAGAGTGAAGGACAATCCAAAGTTCCATGTTGTCACCAGAGCAGGAACAAAGGAGAAACCTTCCAACGGGGACACCTGGTCCGGGGACAAGCAGAAGGCAATCTTTTCCCTCTGTGGAGAGATTTCCCCTCACTTCCTGTTGTGTCTCCAGGGCAGGAAGTGAAAAGACATCTCCAAAAAGGAAAAAAAAAACTGAAATGGGTTTTAGCCCTTCCCTCTTCGACCTCGTTAGATACTTTTACTTCACCTGGAAATATATTTTGGCACAACTTTCTTTTTTTTTTCTAATTTAATTTGAAGTGGCGACACTTTTGTCTTTGAACCTTGAATTTGTAGATTCTTCTTTTAATGGGTGCTTGTGTGTCGGGCAGGACAGTGCGCATCCTCGCTGAACGACTGCTGTGAAATACTCAGTTACGGGGCAAACCACCTAGACTGGAATTGGCGACATAGTTAGCGCGGAGCAGCGTTGCAAAATCACTGTGAGCTGGAAGAGCGCCTGGCCCACATGGAAGAAAAATATATTTTACAAATATTCTTCCAAAATATATTGACATATATTTGAAATACTACAATTTTGGCTGTATTCAATATATTTCAAAATATATATTTATATATATATATATATTGTGTGTTGAAATGTGTTTTTATATATTACAAAATATATGAAAAATACTTTTTACATATATATTTTTTTAATTATATTCTTCAGATTTTTTTCACATATAAAAAAAGTAATTTAAACATATATTTTTACATATTTAAATATTAAAATTTTAAAATTTAGATTAAATGTATTTTAAAGACATTCAGTATATTTTACCTGTCGTTTGCTACAACGTTACAACATTGTCACATACACTATGCTGCCAAACGTATTACCTTTCCACACACATGACCTTTAATGGCCCCCCAGTCTTAGCCCGTAGGGTTCAATATTGAGTTGACCCCGCCCTTTCCACGCAAATGACCTTTAATGGCCCCCCAGTCTTAGCCCGTAGGGTTCAATATTGAGTTGGCCCCGCCTTTCCACGCACATGACCTTTAATGGCCCCCCAGTCTTGGTCCGTAGGGTTCAATATTGAGTTGGCCCCGCCCTTTGCACGCACATGACCTTTAATGGCCCCCCAGTCTTAGCCCGTAGGGTTCAATATTGAGTTGGCCCCGCCTTTCCACGCACATGACCTTTAATGGCCCCCCAGTCTTGGTCCGTAGGGTTCAATATTGAGTTGGCCCCGCCCTTTCCACGCACATGACCTTTAATGGCCCCCCAGTCTTAGTCCGTAGGGTTCAATATTGAGTTGGCCCCGCCCTTTCCACGCACATGACCTTTAATGACCCCCCAGTCTTAGTCTGTAGGGTTCAATATTGAGTTGGCCCCGCCCTTTGCAGCTATAACAGCTTCAACTCTTCTGGGAAGGCCGTCCACAAGGTTTAGGAGGGTGTCTATGGGAAGGTTGGACCATTCTTCCAGAAGCACATTTGTCAGGTCAGGCACTGATGTCGGGGGAGGAGGCCTGGCTCGCAGTCTCCGCTCTAATTCATCCCAAAGGTGTTCTATGGGGTTGAGGTCAGGACTCTGTGCAGGACAGTCAAGTTCCTCCACCCCAAACTGGCTCCTCCATGTCTTTATGGACCTTGCTTTGTGCACTGGGGGGCAGTCATGTTGGAACAGGAAGGGGCCATCCCCAAACTCTTCCCACAAAATTGGGAGCATGAAATTGTCCGAAATGTCACCTTAAGAGTTCCCTTCACTGGAACTAGGGGGCCAAGCCCAACCCCTGAGAAACAACCCCACACCATAATCCCCCTCCACCAAACTTTACACTTGGCACAATGCAGTCAGGCAAGTACCGTTCTCCTGGCCACCACCAAACCCAGACACGTCCATCGGATTGCCAGACAGAGAAGTGTGATTGGTCCCTCCAGAGAACACGTCTCCTCTGCTCTAGAGTCCAGTGGCGGCGTGCTTTACACCACGGCATCCGACGCTTTGCATTGCACTTGGTGATGGAAGGCTTGGATGCAGCTGCTCGGCCATGGAAACCCATTCCATGAAGCTCTCTACGCACTGTTGTTGGGCTCATCTGAAGGACACACCAAGTTTGGAGGTCTTTAGCTATTGACTCTGCAGACAGTTGGCGACTTCTGCGCACTGTGCGCTTCAGCATGCGCTGACCCCGCCCTGTCATGTGACGTGGCCTACCACTTGGTGGCTGAGTGGCTGTTGTTCCCAGTGGCTTCCACTTTGTTATAATCCCACTAACAGTTGAGCGTGGAATATTTAGTAGCCAGGAAATGTCACGGATGGACTTATTGCACAGGTGGCCACCTATCACGGGACCACGCTTGGAGTCACTGAGCTCCTGAGAGCGACCCATTCTTTCACCAATGTTTGTAGAAGCCGTCTGCATGCCTAGGGGCTTGATTGTATACACCTGTGTCCTTGGAGGGGATTGGAACACCTGAATCACATGATATGGAGGGGATTGGAACACCTGAATCACATGATACGGAGGGGATGGGAACACCTGAATCACATGATATGGAGGGGATTGGAACACCTGAATCACATGATTGGGAGGGGATTGGAGCACCTGAATCACATGATATGGAGGGGATTGGAACACCTGAATCACATGATATGGAGGGGATTGGAACACCAGAATCACATGATTGGGAGGGGATTGGAATACCTGAATCACATGATATGGAGGGAATTGGAATACCTGAATCACATGATTGGGAGGGGATTGGAATACCTGAATCACATGATATGGAGGGGATTGGAGCACCTGAATCACATGATTGGGAGGGGATTGGAGCACCTGAATCACATGATATGGAGGGGATTGGAACACCTGAATCACATGATTGGGAGGGGATTGGAGCACCTGAATCACATGATATGGAGGGGATTGGAACACCTGAATCACATGATTGGGAGGGGATTGGAACACCTGAATCACATGATAGGGAGGGGATTGGAATACCTGAATCACATGATATGGGGGGGATTGGAGCACCTGAATCACATGATATGGAGGGGATTGGAACACCTGAATCACATGATTGGGAGGGGATTGGAACACCTGAATCACATGATATGGAGGGGATTGGAACACCTGAATCACATGATTGGGAGGGGATTGGAACACCTGAATCACATGATAGGGAGGGGATTGGAATACCTGAATCACATGATATGGGGGGGATTGGAGCACCTGAATCACATGATATGGAGGGGATTGGAACACCTGAATCACATGATTGGGAGGGGATTGGAACACCTGAATCACATGATTGGGAGGGGATTGGAACACCTGAATCACATGATTGGGAGGGTGGGGCCAATACGTTGGGCAATATAGTGTGTGTGTATTCCCATTATAACAGAATGTCTCCCGATCTTTTTCCACGCGGTTCTCTCAGACGATGTGTGAGAAGTCGGTGTCGGTGTCATCATTAGTATATAGTTAAAATAGAATTGCAGCCTCAGATCAGAAAATCTTTGGAAAAATACGTCTTTTGAAGCGATTGTACGATAATCCGATCGTCAGTACACAGCTTTCGTCCAAAATTATTTCAAGGGAAAAGCAGGAACATTGTTTCTCCGGATCGCGCGATTTTCGTGTAATCAGCGCAGTTTTTCATCCGAAAATACGATACAAATAAAATACAAGACATAACTTTTGAATTTTTATTCTGTCTTAAAAATTTGTTTAATAACTTTAGTAACTTCTTCACCTTCGATCTGAAACAAGCGTGCAAAAGAAAAAAAAAAATTGGACGATCAGTCGTCCGATATTTTCAACGTGTGTATGGGGCCTTAGAGGGCAACTCCACGGGGAAAATAATTAAAGAAATTAAAGAAATATCCATTTGACCATTTGACCTGCGGAAAAGTTCTACCCCTCCTTTCATGACCAGCCCATTTTTTTTATATTCGGCACTGCGCTACTTTAACTGGTAATTGTGCGGTCGTGCAACGCTGCACCCAAATTAAATTTACCTCATTTTTTTTTTTCACACAAATTTCTTTTGGTGGCATTTGTTCGCCATCTGGGTTTTTTTTATCTTTTATTATAGTCATGAAAAAAAAATAAAAAACACTATTTTTTTAATATTTCTGATATAAAACATGTTTAAAAAATCTAATTTCTTCATAACTTTAGGCTAAAATGTATTCTGCTTTTTTTTTTGTGGAAAAAAAAATCCCAATAAGTGTATATTAATTGGTTTGCATGAAAGTTATAGTTTCTACAAACTATAGGATATATATACTGAATGTTTTTATTTTTTATTCTACTAATGGCAGTGATTAGTGAGACTGTGATAGTGCGGAGGGCGATCTGACACTAACTGACACCGGGTGCAGTAGGTGGTCTACAAGTGCTTAATAAATAATGTGTGTTTGACAAGAAAGTAATTCCGGTTCAAATTTTCTTTAGAAAATGGGAAATTTAGTGCATTCCGATAGCGCCACCATTGATTTCGAAATTCGACCAACGCAGCCATCAATTTCACTTCATTTTGCTACAGAAAAGAGTTTTCGTGGCCAAGAATTTTCTTTTCTTTCCAGGTCACAGCTCAGTTTTTTTTCCGATTACATTTCTCGCACGATTCTCCCGTCATTGATTAGAAATTTGTTAGTTTTTCAAAAAATTTCCCGCATACCCGATCACTCAAATTCAATGGTCGCTGGAAAACCCGCCGTTTCTGTGACCCCACTAACAAATTTCGAGCGAAAATTCTTAGAAAACATTTTCGAAATAAAAGTTGCCGGTTGCCACTCGTGGTCCACAATTACAGGTTGCCGATTGCTCCTCGTGGTCCACAATTACAGGTTGCCGGTTGCTCCTCGTGGTGCACAATGACAGGTTGCCGATTGCTCCTCGTGGTCCACAATTACAGGTTGCCGGTTGCTCCTCGTGGTCCACAATGACAGGTTGCCGGTTGCTCCTCGTGGTCCACAATTACAGGTTGCCGGTTGCTCCTCGTGGTCCACAATGACAGGTTGCCGGTTGCTCCTCGTGGTCCACAATGACAGGTTGCCGGTTGCTCCTCGTGGTCCACAATTACCGGTTGCCGGTTGCTCCTCGTGGTCCACAATTACAGCTTGCCGATTGCTCCTCGTGGTCCACAATTACAGGTTGCCGGTTGCTCCTCGTGGTCCACAATTACAGGTTGCCGGTTGCTCCTCGTGGTCCACAATTACAGGTTGCCGATTGCTCCTTGTGGTCCACAATGACAGGTTGCCGGTTGCTCCTCGTGGTCCACAATTACAGGTTACCGGTAGCTCCTCATTGTCCACAATTACAGGTTGCCGGCTGCTCCTCGTGGTCCACAATTACAGGTTGTCGGTTGCTCCTCGTGGTCCACAATTACAGGTTGCTGGTTGTTCCTCGTGGTCCACAATTACTGGTTGCCGGTTGCTCCTCGTGGTCCACAATTACAGGTTGCTGGTTGCTCCTCGTGGTCCACAATTACAGGTTGCCGGTTGCTCCTCGTGGTCCACAATTACTGGTTGCTGGTTGCTCCTCGTGGTCCACATATACAGGTTGCCGGATGCTCCTCGTGGTCCACAATTACAGGTTGCCGGTCTCGGGTTCCCTGTATTGCCTGGTACTAGAAGGCCTGAGATATTTTTTCTCTTGTTTTGGGGTTCCCTATATCCTAACTCCCTCTCCTGGGTTTATTGCTCTAATTAAACTCTTTACTGGAACCCCCTGAGAGCGGAAATGCTAATCCACAGAGTCACCTGGGGGGGGGGGGTGGGACCTCCTCAACCACCCAGAGAAAAGCCCAAAGTGAGCTACTGAGCTCTTGTATCAGCAAAGCAGTTAAGATTAACCTGGTAAACAAACGGGAAAGAGTCCGGAGGGCCAGTTGCTGAGTGAACGTTGTTGATGTGAAATCTATCATATTAACCAACTTAAAAAATATTACTTTTTATTTATTTTTTTCTTTCTATAACTTCTTTTATTGTTTGATTTTTTTTTTTTTTTTTTAGTCCCGAATAGAGATGAGCGAATCGAAGTATCCGAAGTGGAATTCGAGTCGAATATCTGAAAAATTTCGATTCGTGCCGAATCCGAAAAATAGCCTAATTCGGACGCGCGAATCGAAATTTTTCAGAAAATGGCGGCTGACATGTGCGGCGACGGAGCGGGGATGTCTGGGAAGGCGCGCAGACAAGGCGCGCTGACCCATAATGCATGCCTCAACTACATGTGATCGCATCAGCCTATCAGCAGCCAGCCAGCCAGCACTGTGTAATGGTCGAGCTATAAATAGCGGCCATTTTGGAATTCTTCATTTGCCTGCAGTTATTGAACAGAGGCAGACCGCTCTGTACTAGGGACAGAGTTAGGGCCACAGAAACGATAATTGGGGACAGAGAGAAGTTACTTAGGGACAGAGAACTATTACTCAGGGACACAGACTTGTTAATGAGGGCCACAGAATCGTTATTTAGGGACAAAGAAACGCTAGTTAGGGCCACAGAATTCATAATCAGGGACAGACAGAATTGTTACTCAGTGCCAGAGAATTGTTACTTAGGGCCACAGAAACGTTATTAGGGCCACAGAATTGTTACTCAGGGACAGACAGAATTGTTACTGAGTGCCAGAGAATTGTTACTTAGGGCCACAGAAACTTGAATTAGGGCCACAGAATTTTTACTCAGGGACAGACAGAATTGTTACTGAGTGCCAGAGAATTGTTACTCAGGGACAGACAGAATTGTTACTGAGTGCCAGAGAATTGTTACTCAGGGCCACAGAAACTTTACTTAGGGCCACAGAATTTTTACTCAGGGACAGACAGAATTGTTACTGAGTGCCAGAGAATTGTTACTTAGGGCCACAGAAACTTTACTTAGGGCCACAGAATTGTTACTCGCACAGACACAGAATTGTTACTCGCACAGACACAGAATTGTTACTGAAGGCCACAGAACTGTTACTTAGGGCCACAGAATTGTTACTCGCACAGACACAGAATTGTTACTCGCACAGACACAGAACTGTTACTGAGGGCCACAGAACTGTTACTTAGGGACAAAGAAACGCTAGTTAGGGCCACAGAATTCATAATCAGGGACAGACAGAATTGTTACTGAGTGCCAGAGAATTGTTACTCAGGGACAGACAGAATTGTTACTGAGTGCCAGAGAATTGTTACTCAGGGACAGACAGAATTGTTACTGAGTGCCAGATAATTGTTACTCAGGGCCCCAGAAACTTTACTTAGGGCCACAGAATTTTTACTCAGGGACAGACAGAATTGTTACTGAGTGCCAGAGAATTGTTACTCAGGGACAGACAGAATTGTTACTGAGTGCCAGAGAATTGTTACTTAGGGCCACAGAAACTTTACTTAGGGCCACAGAATTGTTACTCGCACAGACACAGAATTGTTACTCGCACAGACACAGAATTGTTACTGAAGGCCACAGAACTGTTACTTAGGGCCACAGAATTGTTACTCGCACAGACACAGAATTGTTACTCACACAGACACAGAACTGTTACTGAGGGCCACAGAACTGTTACTTAGGGACAAAGAAACGCTAGTTAGGGCCACAGAATTCATAATCAGGGACAGACAGAATTGTTACTGAGTGCCAGAGAATTGTTACTCAGGGACAGACAGAATTGTTACTGAGTGCCAGAGAATTGTTACTCAGGGACAGACAGAATTGTTACTGAGTGCCAGATAATTGTTACTCAGGGCCCCAGAAACTTTACTTAGGGCCACAGAATTTTTACTCAGGGACAGACAGAATTGTTACTGAGTGCCAGAGAATTGTTACTCAGGGACAGACAGAATTGTTACTGAGTGCCAGAGAATTGTTACTTAGGGCCACAGAAACTTGAATTAGGGCCACAGAATTTTTACTCAGGGACAGACAGAATTGTTACTGAGTGCCAGAGAATTGTTACTCAGGGACAGACAGAATTGTTACCGAGTGCCAGAGAATTGTTACTCAGGGACAGACAGAATTGTTACTGAGTGCCAGAGAATTGTTACTCAGGGACAGACAGAATTGTTACGGAGTGCCAGAGAATTGTTACTTAGGGCCACAGAAACTTTAATTAGGGCCACAGAATTTTTACTCAGGGACAGACAGAATTGTTACTGAGTGCCAGAGAATTGTTACTCAGGGACAGACAGAATTGTTACGGAGTGCCAGAGAATTGTTACTCAGGGACAGACAGAATTGTTACTGAGTGCCAGAGAATTGTTACTTAGGGCCACAGAAACTTGAATTAGGGCCACAGAATTTTTACTCAGGGACAGACAGAATTGTTACTGAGTGCCAGAGAATTGTTACTCAGGGACAGACAGAATTGTTACCGAGTGCCAGAGAATTGTTACTCAGGGACAGACAGAATTGTTACTGAGTGCCAGAGAATTGTTACTTAGGGCCACAGAAACTTTAATTAGGGCCACAGAATTTTTACTCAGGGACAGACAGAATTGTTACGGAGTGCCAGAGAATTGTTACTCAGGGACAGACAGAATTGTTACGGAGTGCCAGAGAATTGTTACTCAGGGACAGACAGAATTGTTACTGAGTGCCAGAGAATTGTTACTTAGGGCCACAGAAACTTTAATTAGGGCCACAGAATTTTTACTCAGGGACAGACAGAATTGTTACTGAGTGCCAGAGAATTGTTACTTAGGGCCACAGAAACTTTAATTAGGGCCACAGAATTTTTACTCAGGGACAGACAGAATTGTTACGGAGTGCCAGAGAATTGTTACTCAGGGCCACAGAAACTTTACTTAGGGCCAGAGAATTTTTACTCAGGGACAGACAGAATTGTTACTGAGTGCCAGAGAATTGTTACTCAGGGACAGACAGAATTGTTACGGAGTGCCAGAGAATTGTTACTTAGGGCCACAGAAACTTTAATTAGGGCCACAGAATTTTTACTCAGGGACAGACAGAATTGTTACTGAGTGCCAGAGAATTGTTACTCAGGGACAGACAGAATTGTTACGGAGTGCCAGATAATTGTTACTCAGGGCCCCAGAAACTTTACTTAGGGCCAGAGAATTTTTACTCAGGGACAGACAGAATTGTTACTGAGTGCCAGAGAATTGTTACTTAGGGCCACAGAAACTTTACTTAGGGCCACAGAATTGTTTCTCGCACAGACACAGAATTGTTACTCGCACAGACACAGAATTGTTACTGAGGGCCACAGAACTGTTACTTGGGGCCACAGAAACGTTAATCAGGGACACAGAATTGTTACTGAGGGCCACAGAACTGTTACTTAGGGCCACAGAATTGTTACTCGCACAGACACAGAATTGTTACTCGCACAGACACAGAATTGTTACTCAGGGACACAGAATTGTTACTCAGGGACACATAATCGTTTAATTAAAGAGTATGTCAGACAACATGCAGAGGAGTGGCAGAGGAGGCAATGTTTTAGGAGCGAGCAGACGTGGCAGCAGAGGAAGGGGTCGAGGCAGCACTATTCACAGCCAGAGGCCAGTGCTCCCGGTGTCATCCAGCGGTCGTGTCTCCACCGACAACCCTGCCGTCGTCGATTGGTTGGCTCGGTCGTCTTCCTCTTCCCAGGTCACCTCTGACACCTACAGCCAACGGTCGGTGGGTACGTCAGACACAACCGTTAGTTGGCATGGCCCGGGACCTAGCCCACTGAAATCACGTGTCCTCTACCTGCCCCTGTCCTTTGGTGTTCCCTCACCAAGCGAAGTATCGCATGCTGTGGGCTCAGCCCCACTGTACAGTGAGGAAGAGCTAACAGAGGGCGGTCAGGAACGGGGGGAGACATCCGCCTTTTCAGCAGCTAGGCGAAGAAGTAGTGGCGAGGAGAGTGGCCCGGTAGCCGGTCTAGAGACAGGTCTGTCTCCTGACCCAGACGCAGCCGAGGGGGCTAGTAGTGAGGCGGAGACCCTACTTGATGATGAGGAGGTTGATCGCACTTGGCAGCCTCGTCGTCATCAGGCAATTTCTTCCGCATCATCAGGAGAAGAGGGTGGCAGCTTGGCAGTGAGCGAAACAGTCGGTGGGTTGCCCAGGAGACAGCAGGAGGGTCGCAGCAGTGTCAGTGGAAGCAGTGTCAGTGGAGCCAAACGGCCACGGAGTAGAGCACCAGCTCCACTGCAGCCTACCACCACGGCCAGTAGTGGTGCCGGTGTGCACGGAGGAAGCAGCAGTCAGCCAGTGAGGAGTATCGGGGGCAAAGTTTCCTACTCGGCGGTGTGGCAATTTTTCGTCAAGCCGCCCGAGGAAGTAAACGTAGCCGTATGTCGACTATGTGGCCAGAAAGTCAAGCGTGGCCAGGGGGCCCATGTTGGGACTATTTGGGCCATGTTGGGACAATGGGAGACCTCCCATTGCTGCTGTCTCCATCGCCACACTCTGCCATGTGCCACTTTCAGGTCTCCTCACACACTGCTGGTGTGTTCAGTTTTTTGACATAGGGTGCTGGCAGATTACGGGCCTCCCATAGCTGCTGCCAGGCCCCTAATCTGCCATAGGCCCCTATATACCGCCTCCTCATGCTGCTGCCAGGTCCAGAGTCTCTCATGGGTCCCTGTACGGCCTCCCATTGCTGCTGTCTCCATCGCCACACTCTGCCATGTGCCACTTTCAGGTCTCCTCACACACTGCTGGTGTGTAGAATTTTTTGACATAGGGTGCTGGCAGATTATGGGCCTCCCATAGCTGCTGCCAGGCCCCTAATCTGCCATAGGCCCCTATATACCGCCTCCTCATGCTGCTGCCAGGTCCAGAGTCTGTCATGGGTCCCTGTACGGCCTCCCATTGCTGCTGTCTCCATCGCCACACTCTGCCATGTGCCACTTTCAGGTCTCCTCACACACTGCTGGTGTGTAGAATTTTTTGACATAGGGTGCTGGCAGATTATGGGCCTCCTGTAGCTGCTGCCAGGCCCCTAATCTGCCATAGGCCCCTATATACCGCTTCCTCATGCTGCTGCCAGGTCCAGAGTCTCTCATGCCATGTGCCACTTTCAGGTCTCCTCACACTGCTGGTGTGTAGAATTTTTTTGACATAGGGTGCTGGCAGATTATGGGCCTCCTATAGCTGCTGCCAGGCCCCTAATCTGCCATAGGCCCCTATATACCGCCTCCTCATGCTGCTGCCAGGTCCAGAGTCTGTCATGGGTCCCTGTACGGCCTCCCATTGCTGCTGTCTCCATCGCCACACTCTGCCATGTGCCACTTTCAGGTCTCCTCACACACTGCTGGTGTGTTGAATTTTTTGACATAGGGTGCTGGCAGATTACGGGCCTCCCATAGCTGCTGCCAGGCCCCTAATCTGCCATGGGCCCCTATACCGACTCCTCATGCTGTGACGTTGCAACAAGGTGGAATTCAACCCTACATATGTTAGACCGCCTTTACGAACAGCAAAAGGCCATCACAGATTTCCTGATGTTAAAAGCGGATAAAGGTACTCCCCTGTGTAACTTAGATGTCAGCCATTGGCAGCTCATGCGTGACACCTGCGCTTGCTCAGGCCCTTTGAGGAGGCCACGCTATTCGTGAGTCGGCAGGACTATGGGATGAACGACGTCATTCCTCTGTTGCACGTCCTGGAACAAATGCTGTTAACAATGGCTGGTCAGGGTGCGGTAGACGTGGCGCACAGATCTCAACGCCACATGACCCCTGTGGGGGCAGGACAGGAAGAAGAGGAGGAGGTAGAGGAGGACATTGGTGCTCAGGAATTATTGAGTGAAATGGGTGGTTTTTCCACTCAGCGGACAGGAGTGGAGGAGCAGGAGCATCTGGTAGAGGAGGAGGAGGAGGAGACAGAGGACCCAGACGCACCGTGGCAGTATGCTGTGGAGATGGAGGCAGGGAGTCCCTCGCATTCCTTGGCACAAATGGCCCATAGCATGCTCGCTTGCTTGCGTAGCGACAGCCGAATAATAACCATCAGACAGAGGGATGACTTTTGGCTGTCCACCTTGTTGGACCCTCGCTACCGTTCAAAAATGGTGGCCTTTTTCACACCTGCTGAGAGGGAGGCCAAAATAACGTACTATAAAAACCACCTATGTAGTCAGCTGGTCTCTGCCTGTCTGCGCCAACGTCCATCCTCAGACACTGTGGGCCCTGTGCGCTCGCGTTCCGCTGCCATGGCAGCAGGGGAGGGGTGGGGTGGTAGGAGCAGTGGCAGCTCCACCAGCAGCGGCTGCCTCAGTCTGCAGTCGATGATGAGTAGCTTTCTTCACCAGCGCAGTGAGGAAACTACTAACCAGCCGCAGCAGCAGCAGCATCAGGTGGACCTGGAGCAGGACCTCAAACAACAGGCTCGGGCCTACTTGGACAGCACCCTGCCAACCGAGGTAGACAATCCCCTTGACTACTGGGCAACGAAACTTGACCTTTGGCCCCAACTAGCTGAATTTGCCCTTGAAAGGCTGTCATGCCCGGCCAGTAGCGTGGCATCGGAGCGCGTGTTTAGTGCGGCAGGAGGTATTGCAACTCCGCGGAGGACACGACTGTCCACCCAAAGTGTGGAGAGACTGACGTTTGTGAAAATGAATCAGGCGTGGATTAGTCTGGATTTCAAACCACCAGTTCCTGACACAACTGACTAAATCCGCCATGAATCATGCCCCAAACATGTGCCACTTTCAGGTCTCCTCACACTGCTGGTGTGTTCCATTTTTTGTCATAGGGTGCTGGCAGATTACGGGCCTCCCATAGCTGCTGCCAGGCCCCTAATCTGCCATGGGCCCCTATACCGCCTCCTCATGCTGCTGCCAGGTCCAGAGTGTGTCATGGGTCCCTGTACGGCCTCCCATTGCTGCTGTCTCCATCGCCACACTCTGCCATGTGCCACTTTCAGGTCTCCTCACACTGCTGGTGGGTTCCATTTTTTGTCATAGGGTGCTGGCAGATTACGGGCCTCCCATAGCTGCTGCCAGGCCCCTAATCTGCCATGGGCCCCCGTACCGACTCCTCATGCTGCTGCCAGGCCCGTAATCTGTCATGGGCCCCTGTTGTCGCTTGTTGGCATATTCCGCTCGTTCAGATGCTCCTTCTCCTGCTACTCCTCTTCACGGATTCCGTCAGCAGTCTTTCTTGGAATCCGTTTCCAAGAGACAACAGTTTGCGAGCACGCACCAGACGGTGCAGAAACTGAACGTCCTCCTGTCCAAGTTGCTGCTGCCAGGCTTGTAATCTGTCATGCGCCCCTGTACCGCCTCCTCATGCTGCTGCCAGGTCCAGAGTGTGTCATGGGCCCCCGTACCGACTCCAAATGCTGCTGCCAGGCCCGTAATCTGTCATGGGCCCCTGTACCACCTCCCCATGCTGCTGCCAGGTCCAGATTGTGTCATGGGTCCCTGTACGGCCTCCCATTGCTGCTGCCAGGCCTGTAATCTGCCATGGGCCCCCCTACCGACTCCTCATGCTGCTGCCAGGCCCGTAATCTGCCATGGGCCCCTGTACCGCCTCCTCATGCTGCTGCCAGGTCCAGAGTGTGTCATGGGTCCCTGTACGGCCTCCCATTGCTGCTGTCTCTATCGCCACACTCTGCCATGTGCCACTTTCAGGTCTCCTCACACTGCTGGTGGTTTCCATTTTTGTCATAGGGTGCTGCATGGCCTCCCATTGCTGCTGCCTCCACCGCCACACTGTGGCTCCACACTCTGGTTTTGGCCCCGTGACTGGCCAAATGAGTGAAGTGTGCGGTGATTCTAAGATCGACGGCACTCATCTGCATGTCATACTGACTGACAGTATTATTTCTCTTCCCCAGCAGACTCCAAGGGCATTTAAATTAAAGGTACAGTGTTCAGCACTAATATTAAGTCTCTCTGAAGCCTAGAAACACCCTTTTTTAAGTTAAATTCACAGCGAATATATTCGACTCGAATCGAATTTTTTCTACGAATTCGCCGAATCAGTCGAATCGAATTTTTGAATACTTCGCTCATCTCTAGTCCCGAACATAAAAAAAGAAAACCATTTATAAAGATATGTAGTGGTTTAGTTAGACGGAGCAGTCAAGTTCCCGCATGCATGGATACACCCATGCGCACCTGCAGGTTCACGCTTGCATTGCTGGCTTGCACATGAGCAGCTGCAAGAGCCTACATGGGAATGTACACGCGTGTATGCCTGCCAGGACACGGAACACAAAAGTCACAAACCGGCCGGGTAGTCAGGCGGCAGTAATCCTGTTCTGCTCGGTCTGTGGAGGAAGGAGGTCCTGATTCCTCTATATAGATCTATCACTAGAGGGGTCCCCGGGGGGAGGAAGGAGGTCCTGATTCCTCTATATAGATCTATCACTAGAGGGGTCACCGGCAGGAGGAAGGAGGTCCTGATTCCTCTATATAGATCTTTATATCACTAGAGGGGTCACCGGCAGGAGGAAGGAGGTCCTGATTCCTCTATATAGATCTATCACTAGAGGGGTCACCGGCAGGAGGAAGGAGGTCCTGATTCCTCTATATAGATCCTATCACTAGAGGGGTCACCGGCAGGAGGAAGGAGGTCCTGATTCCTCTATATAGATCTATCACTAGAGGGGTCACCGGCGGGAGGAAGGAGGTCCTGATTCCTCTATATAGATCTGTCACTAGAGGGGTCACCGGCAGGAGGAAGGAGGTCCTGATTCCTCTATATAGATCTATCACTAGAGGGGTCACCGGCGGGAGGAAGGAGGTCCTGATTCCTCTATATAGATCTGTCACTAGAGGGGTCACCGGCAGGAGGAGGGAGGTCCTGATTCCTCTATATAGATCCTATCACTAGAGGGGTCACCGGCAGGAGGAAGGAGGTCCTGATTCCTCTATATAGATCTATCACTAGAGGGGTCACCGGCAGGAGGAAGGAGGTCCAGATTCCTCTATATAGATCTTTATATCACTAGAGGGGTCACCGGCAGGAGGAAGGAGGTCCTGATTCCTCTATATAGATCCTATCATTAGAGGGGTCACCGGCAGGGGGAAGGAGGTCCTGATTCCTCTATATAGATCCTATCACTAGAGGGGTCACCGGCAGGAGGAAGGAGGTCCTGATTCCTCTATATAGACCTTTATATCACTCGAGGGGTCAGCGGCAGGAGGAAGGAGGTCCCGATTCTTCTATATAGATCTATCACTAGAGGGGACACCGGCAGGAGGAAGGAGGTCCTGATGCCTCTATATAGATCTATCACTAGAGGAGTCACCGGCAGGAGGAAGGAGGTCCTGATTCCTCTATATAGATCTATCACTAGAGGGGTCACCGGCAGGAGGAAGGAGGTCCTGATTGCTCTATATAGATCCTATCACTAGAGGGGTCACCGGCAGGAGGAAGGAGGTCCTGATTCCTCTATATAGATCTTTATATCACTAGAGGGGTCACCGGCAGGAGGAAGGAGGTCCTGATTCCTCTATATAGATCTATCACTAGAGGGGTCACCGGCAGGAGGAAGGAGGTCCAGATTCCTCTATATAGATCTATCACTAGAGGGGTCACCGGCAGGAGGAAGGAGGTCCTGATTGCTCTATATAGATCCTATCACTAGAGGGGTCACCGGCAGGAGGAAGGAGGTCCTGATTCCTCTATATAGACCTTTATATCACTCGAGGGGTCAGCGGCAGGAGGAAGGAGGTCCTGATTCCTCTATATAGATCCTATCACTAGAGGGGTCACCGGCGGGAGGAAGGAGGTCCTGATTCCTCTATATAGATCCTATCACTAGAGGGGTCACCGGCGGGAGGAAGGAGGTCCTGATTCCTCTATATAGATCCTATCACTAGAGGGGTCACCGGCAGGAGGAAGGAGGTCCTGATTCCTCTATATAGATCTTTATATCACTAGAGGGGTCACCGGCAGGAGGAAGGAGGTCCTGATTCCTCTATATAGATCTTTATCTTACTAGAGGAGTCACCGGCAGGAGGAAGGAGGTCCTGATTCCTCTATATAGATCCTATCACTAGAGGGGTCACCGGCAGGAGGAAGGAGGTCCTGATTCCTCTATATAGATCTATCACTAGAGGGGTCACCGGCAGGAGGAAGGAGGTCCCGATTCCTCTGTATAGATCCTATCACTAGAGGGGTCACCGGCAGGAGGAAGGAGGTCCCGATTCCTCTATATAGATCTTTATATCACTATAGGGTTCACCGGCAGGAGGAAGGAGGTCCTGATTCCTCTATATAGATCCTATCACTAGAGGGGTCACCGGCAGGAGGAAGGAGGTCCCGATTCCTCTATATAGATCTATCACTAGAGGGGTCACTGGCAGGAGGAAGGAGGTCCCGATTCCTCTATATAGATCCTATCACTAGAGGGGTCACTGGCAGGAGGAAGGAGGTCCTGATTCCTCTATATAGATCTTTATATCACTAGAGGGGTCACCAGCAGGAGGAAGGAGGTCCTGATTCCTCTATATAGATCTATCACTAGAGGGGTCACCAGCAGGAGGAAGGAGGTCCTGATTCCTCTATATAGATCCTATCACTAGAGGGGTCACCGGCAGGAGGAAGGAGGTCCCGATTCCTCTATATAGATCTTTATATCACTAGAGGGGTCACCGGCAGGAGGAAGGAGGTCCCGATTCCTCTATATAGATCTATCACTAGAGGGGTCACCGGCAGGAGGAAGGAGGTCCTGATTCCTCTGTATAGATCTTTATATCACTAGAGGGGTCACCGGCAGGAGGAAGGAGGTCCCGATTCCTCTATATAGATCTATCACTAGAGGGGTCACCGGCAGGAGGAAGGAGGTCCTGATTCCTCTATATAGATCCTATCACTAGAGGGGTCACCAGCAGGAGGAAGGAGGTCCCGATTCCTCTATATAGATCTATCACTAGAGGGGTCACCGGCAGGCGGAAGGAGGTCCTGATTCCTCTTTATAGATCTTTATATCACTAGAGGGGTCACCGGCAGGCGGAAGGAGGTCCTGATTCCTCTATATCAGTGGTTCTCAACCTGTGGGTCGCGACCCCTTTGGGGGTCGAACGACCCTTTCACAGGGGTCCCCTAAGATCATCAGAAAACACATATTTCCGATGTGTAAAGAGCAGCTGCTGTGTTGAAAGCAGCTACTCTGTTAAAAGCAGCTACTGTGTTGAAAGCAGCAATATTGGAGGTAAAACGACACTCATGAATTATAATTACTGGGTAAATAATTTTATGGTTGGGGGTCACCACAACATGAGGAACTGTATTAAAGGGTCACGACATTAGGAAGGTTGAGAACCACTGCTCTATATAGATCCTATTACTAGAGGGGTCACCGGCAGGAGGAAGGAGGTCCCGATTCCTGTATATAGATCCTATTACTAGAGGGGTCACCGGCAGGAGGAAGGAGGTCCTGATTCCTCTATATAGATCCTATCACTAGAGGGGTCACCGGCAGGAGGAAGGAGGTCCCGATTCCTCTATATAGATCTTTATATCACTAGAGGGGTCACCGGCAGGAGGAAGGAGGTCCCGATTCCTCTATATAGATCCTATCACTAGAGGGAAGAAGCCTCATTGGACCATTTAATCTTTTTCTTGCCGCCACTCTTCTATTTTATTCTATTTCTTCTCAGTCTGTTGGCACACGAGACATCATGACCATCCCTGTCCTGATTCACCGGTTGTGACTAAGACCTGCGGTGCTGTAAATGAACGAGGTTGCTGCTTTTGGCTTTTGTTTCCATAAGAATGACGCATTTCTGCATGGACACACCCGGCTGGTTTGCTTTCTCCCGGTCAGAGGAACCCCAAGTCCTGCAGCCTTGTAGTCTCCAGGGATGAGGCCTGAGGGCTAAATGCCTAGTGAAGGTGCTGAGAGCGATCTTTGACAAGCAGGTAATGTCTGGCTGGTGATCACTGTCATGAGACGCTAATCTCCCTGTAAGGCGGGGCTTAATGTGTAGCTGTAGCCAAAATCTTATTTTTTTCGAAGCTGATAATGTAGGAAATGTTAAGATTCTTGTCTTGATTTCTGTCCCAGAGGCAGAAAGTTGAGGACTTGTATTGGATTCCTGTTCTGGTGACAACTCTACAATTCTGAAGTCCTGATTCATCTCTATAGATCTGTATATCCCCAGAGGGGTCAGTTCCAGTTAGGAGTGAAACATGTTAGCGTGGTTGCCACTGGTGGACTAGTCCGTGCCATCATTTGCTTCATTGGTCTTAACGTTGGCTTTGGCAGTAAGTGTCCTTCACCTCCTTTCTGGTTGGATATGGTGAGGTTCATGACCATGGGGAGCCTGTTCCTGAGACTGGGTGGTTGGAGAGGAAGGTGTAGCCTGCAGTGGAACATTATTTTTTTTTTTACACATTGTGATTGGCTGTCACAGTGGTCACATGATCAGGAGCAGGTCCCACCAGCTCCTAATCATCTTTGACAGCTCGGTCACTGTGCTGGAAGTGCGTTTTGATCACGCTCTCAGCATGGGCACCTCAGTCGCCCATGGGCGCGTATACATCTCCTGCCCAGCAACAGAGACTCGCCACCTTCCCATCAATGGAGACATATCTCCTGCTCAGCAATGGATACATGACCCCTTTCCATCAATGGAGATATACCTTCTACCCATCAATGAAGATATGGCCTCCTGCCCATGAATGGAAGCACACCCACTGTCCATCAATGGAGACACATCCCCTGCCCATCAATGGAGGCATCACTCCCTATCAATGGAGACATGCCCCTTGGCCCATGAATGGAGACACGTTCCCAGCTTATCAATGGAGACATGCCCCTGGCCCATCAATGAGGGCACCACTGTTCATCAATGGAGATATACCTTCTACCCATCAATGAAGATATGGCCTCCTGCCCATAAATGGAAGCACACCCACTGTCCATCAATGGAGACACATCCACTGCCCATCAATGGAGGCACATCCCCTGCCCATCAATGAAGGCACCACTCTCTATCAATGGAGTCATGCCCCTTGGCCCATGAATGGAGACACGTTCCCTGCCCATCAACGGAGACATGCCCCTGGCCCATCAATGAAGATACATCCCTGCCCAGCATTAGAGACACGCCACCTTCCAGTTGATGGAGATATACCTGCTGCCCAGCAATGGAGATATGCCTTCTACCCGTTAATTAAGATATGGCCCCCTGCCCATCAATGGAGGCACCCCCATTGCCCATTAATGGAGACACATTCCCTGCCTATTAATGGAGACATGCCCCCTGCCCATCAATGAAGATATGCCCCCTCCCCCTTCCCAGCAATGAAGAGATGTCATTTTCTCATTAATGGAGATATGTCTCCTGCTCATTTATGAAAATCCATCCCCTGCCCAGCAATAAAGACATTCCCCCCTTCCCATCAATGGAGACATATCTCCTGCCCAGCAATGGATACATGCTCCCTTCCCATCAATGGAGATATATCTTCTACCCATCAATGAAGATATGGCCTCCTGCCCATAAATGGAAGCACACCCATGGTACATCAATGGAGACACATCCCCTGCCCATCAATGAAGGCACCACTCCTTATCAATGGAGATATGCTCTGGCCCATCAATGAAGACACGTCCCCTGTCCATCAATGGAGACATACCCCCGGCCTATCATTGGAGACACTCACCCAGCCCATCAATGGAGACAACACTGCCCATCAATGGAGACATGCCTCCTGTCATCAATGAAGATACATACCCTGCCCATCAGTAGAAACACGCTGCCTTCCAATCAATAGAGACATGCCTTCTACCAGTTAATGAAGATATGGCCCCCTTCCCATCAATGGAGGCACCCCCATTGTCCATTAATGGAGGCATTACAGGAGACATGCCCCCTGCCCATCAATGAAGATATGCGCCCCCCTTCCCAGCAATGAAGAGATGTCATTTTCTCATTAATGTGTCTCCTGCTCATTTATGAAGATACATCCCCTGCCCCGCAATAAAGACATTCCCCCCATCCCATCAATGGAGATATATCTCCTGCCCATCAATGGATACATGGTCCCTTTCCATCAGTGGAAAAATACCATCTACCCATCAATGAAGATATGGCCTCCTGCCCATAAATGGAAGCACACCCACTGTCCATCAAGGTAGACACATCTCCTGCCCATCAATGGAGGCACCACTGCCCATCAGTGGAGACATGCCCTCGGCCCATCAATGGAGACACGCCCCTGGCCCATCAATGGAGACAACACTGCCCATCAATGGAGACATGCCTCCTGTCATCAATGAAGATACATACCCTGCCCATCAATAGAAACACGCCGCCTTCCAATCAATGGAGACATACCTGCTGCCCAGCAATGAAGACATGGCTTCTACCCATTAATGAAGATATGGCCCCCTGCCCATCAATGGAGGCATCAAAGGAGACATGCCTTCTGCCAATCACTGAAGATACACCCCCTTCCCAGCAATGGAGAGATGTCCTCTTCTCATTATTGGTGATATGTCTCCTGCCTATCAATGAAGACACATTTCCCTGCCCACCAATTGAGGCACCTCCACTGCCCATCAATGAAAACTTGGACCCTGCCCATGAATATAGATACACCCTTCCCCTGCAATGGAGAGATGTCCTTTTCCCATTAATTGAGATATGTCTCCTGCTTATCTATGAAGATACACCCCTCTGCCCATCCATGGAGGCACCTCTACTGCCCATCAATAAAGAAACATACCCTGCCCAATAATAGAGACACATGCCGGAAACATAGACATTGTTTATTGCCAAATACAGTTTTCTCACATTGTAGGTTCTCGAGCTCCTTGTTAATAGTTAGTTCCAAAGTCTCACTTGTCTCAGCACATCTGAGAACCACGGAGGGATCTGAGAGCAGTCTGTGGTCTGTACACCGACACGTCTGATCGTTGCAGCCCATAGCGTCTTAAAGGAACATCTGTACTGAGTGAATGCAGACATGTTCTCCTCCCAGCAATGCAGACATGTTCTCCTCCCAGCAATGCAGACATGTTCTCCTCCCAGCAATGCAGACATGTTCTCCTCCCAGCAATGCATACATGTTCTCCTCCCAGTAATGGAGATATGTCTCCTGGCCACCAATGGAGACACCACTGCCCATCTATGGAGACATGAATCCTACCCATCAATGGAGATATAGTATGATGTAATAGTGACATAGTATGATATAATGAGGACATTTGGTGGGGATTTGTACCGTCCTGACATTTGGGGAGATTTGTACCGTCCCAACAATTGGGGGAATTTGTACCGTCCTGACATTTGGGGGGGATTTGTACTCTCCTGACGTTTGGGGGGGATTTGTACTCTCCTGACGTTTGGGGAGATTTGTACCGTCCTGACATTTGGAGGGATTTGTACCGTCCTGACATTTGGGGGGGATTTGTACTCTCCTGACGTTTGGGGGGATTTGTACTCTCCTGACATTTGGAGGGATTTGTACCGTCCTGACATTTGGGGGGATTTGTACTCTCCTGACATTTGGGGGGGATTTGTACCGTCCTGACATTTGGGGGGGATTTGTACCGTCCTGAAATTTGGGGGGGATTTGTACTGTCCTGACATTTGGGGGGGATTTGTACCGTCCTGACATTTGGGGGGATTTGTACTCTCCTGACGTTTGGGGGGATTTGTACCGTCCTGACATTTGGGGGGGATTTGTACCGTCCTGACATTTGGGGGGATTTGTACTCTCCTGACGTTTGGGGGGATTTGTACTGTCCTGACATTTGGAGGGGATTTGTACCGTCCTGACATTTGGGGGGATTTGTACCGTCCTGACATTTGGGGGGATTTGTACCGTCCTGACGTTTGGGGGGATTTGTACTGTCCTGACCATTTGGGGGGATTTGTACCGTCCTGACATTTGGGGGGATTTGTACTCTCCTGACGTTTGGGGGGATTTGTACCGTCCTGACATTTGGGGGGGATTTGTACCATCCTGACATTTGGGGGGATTTGTACTCTCCTGACGTTTGGGGGGATTTGTACCGTCCTGATATTTGGGGGGGATTTGTACCATCCTGACATTTGGGGGGGATTTGTCCCATCCTGACATTTGGGGGGGATTTGTACCGTCCTGACATTTGGGGGGGATTTGTCCCATCCTGACATTTGGGGGGGATTTCTCCCATCCTGATATTTGGGGGGATTTGTACCGTCCTGACATTTGGGGGGGATTTGTCCCATCCTGACATTTGGGGTGGATTTGTCCCATCTTGACATTTGGGGGGGATTTGTACCGTCCTGACATTTGGGGGGATTTGTACCATCCCGACATTTGGGGGGACTTGTACCGTCCCGACATTTGGGGGAATTTGTACCGTCCTGACATTTGGGGGGATTTGTACCGTCCTGACATTTGGGGGGATTTGTACCGTCCTGATATTTGGGGGGGATTTGTACCGTCCTGACATTTGGGGGGGATTTGTACCGTCCTGACATTTGGGGGGATTTGTACCGTCCTAACATTTGGGGGGGATTTGTACCGTCCTGACATTTGGGGGGAATTTGTACCGTCCTGACATTTGGGGGGGATTTGTACCGTCCTGACATTTGGGGGGAATTTGTACCGTCCTGACATTTTAGGATCTCACGAATGAGATCGGCCGTCAGCACATCAGGATCGATCGATTTTCAGATTTCTCCCAGAGTTTGTGGACTCTATAACTTCCCTTCAGACTAAACAATATACACAGATTTGAGTTGTTTCCCAAAGAAATGCATCAGAATACATTTTGGCCTAAATTTATCAAGAAATATTATTTGTTTCCAAATTTGTATAAAAGAAACTAAGAGAAACGTGTTTTTCTGTTCAAAAAAAAATTTTTTTTTCTTTTTATATAGCAAAAAGATAAAAAAAAAAGGGCGGTGATCAAACACCAGCAAAAGAAAGTTCTATTTGTGTGAAACAAATTATATAAATTTAATTTAGGTACAGCCTTGCATGACCGCGCAATTGTCAGTTAAAGTAGCGCAGTGCAGAAGAGCAAAAAAAAATAGCTCGGTCCAGAGCTTAAGTGGTTAAGTAAACTTTTCAAACCGTTTTCCAGGAGAAGAGATTGTTTATTTCCTTGTTGCAGGTGTGGGAGGGGAGATTTCTCTTTGTCGTAGAAATTTCAGGGAAGTTCCCGGCCTCCTCATAGTGCAGGGAAAGCTTTCCGCAAACACCGAATCAACGCCAAAGAAATCATTTGTTTAGTGAGTCAGCGGAGAAGCATTTTAGAATGAAGCAGATTACTGAAATGGTTAGACACAAAAAATAACAACCAAATCTCAGCAACTGATATTTAAAAAAATACAAAACAAATAAAAATAATAATTAATAAATAAAATAAATGAATATTAATAGTAGCAGCAGTAGTATTAATAATAATAATAGTAATAATAATACAAAATAAATAAAAAATAATAATAAATAAAAAAAGATAAATAACATATAATAATAAATAAACAATAATTAACCCTTAACCTTAATTCTCTAAGCCTTACAAAAAAAATAACAATAATAGTAATAATAATAATTAATAAATAAAATAAATGAATAACAATAATAGTAATAGTAGCAGTAGTAGTATTATTAATAATAATAGTAATAATAATAATAATTATTATTATTAATACAATAAATTAATAACATATAATAATAAAAAAATAATATTTAACCCTTAACCTTAATTATGTAAGCCTTACAAAAAAAAAGAGTAACGATAATAGTAGTAGTAATAATAATAATAATAGTAATAATAAAATAATAATAATAATCAATAAATAAAAATAAAAAATAATAATAAATAAAATAAATGAATAACATATAATAATAAATAAATAATAATTAACCCTTAACCTTAATTCTCTAAGCCTTACAAAAAAAATAACAATAATAGTAATAATAATAATTAATAAATAAAATAAATGAATAACAATAATAGTAATAGTAGCAGCAGTAGTATTAATAATAATAATAGTAATAATAATAATAATAATAATTATTATTATTATTATTATTAATACAATAAATTAATAACATATAATAATAAAAAAATAATAATTAACCCTTAACCTTAATTATGTAAGCTTTACAAAAAAAAAAGAATAACAATAATAGTAGTAGTAATAATAATAGTAATAATAAAATAATAATAATAATACAAAATAAATAAAAAATAATAATAAATAAAAAAAGATAAATAACATATAATAATAAATAAAATAAATAAATAACATATAATAATAAATAAACAATAATTAACCCTTAACCTTAATTCTCTAAGCCTTACAAAAAAAATAACAATAATAGTAATAATAATAATAATAGTAATAATAAAATAATAATAATAATGTTCAATAAATAAAAATAAAAAATAATAATAAATAAAATAAATGAATAACATATAATAATAAATAAATAATAATTAACCCTTAACCTTAATTCTCTAAGCCTTACAAAAAAAAAAATAATAATAGTAATAATAATAATTAATAAATAAAATAAATCAATGGGCAGCACAGTGGCTAAATGGTTAGCACTTCCGCCTGGCAGTACTCGGGTAGTTGGTTTGAATCCCAACCACAGCACCACCTGCCTGGAGTTTGCATGTTCTCCCTGTACCTGTGTGGGTTTCCTCCAGGTACTCCGGTTTCCGTCCACACTCCAAAGACATGCTGGTAGGTGAATTGGCTCCTGTCTAAAGTGTCCCTAGTATGTGTATGTATGAATGTGAGTTAGGGACCTTAGATTGTACGCTCCTCGGGGGCGGGGACTGATGTGAATATATAATATGTATGTAAAGTGCTGCATAAATTGACGGCGCTATATAAGTACCTGAAATAAATAAATAATAATAATATATAATAATTTATAAATAATAAATAATAACAATATATAATAATAAATAAATACTAATTAACCCTTAACCTTAATTCTCTAAGCCTTACAAAAAAAAAAAGAATAACAATAATAGTAGTAGTAATAATAATAATAATAAATAAACACCCTAATACAAAATAAATAAATAAAACAAAATTGGGGGGGGGGGCCTTAACCCTGTGGCTGTGGTGCCGACCCTCCTTCAACACCGGGACAGATGACAGCGGAGGAGGCAGGGCTCACAGTCAGGGGGGACGTATGACAGCGGAGGAGGCGGGGCTCACAGTCAGGGGGGACGGATGACAGCGGAGGAGGCGGGGCTCACAGTCAGGGGGGACGGATGACAGCGGAGGAGGCAGGGCTCACAGTCAGGGGGGACGGATGACAGCGGAGGAGGCAGGGCTCACAGTCAGGGGGGGACGGATGACAGCGGAGGAGGCAGGGCTCACAGTCAGGGGGGGACGGATGACAGCGGAGGAGGCAGGGCTCACAGTCAGGGGGGGACGGATGACAGCGGAGGAGGCAGGGCTCACAGTCAGGGGCGTATTTATCACAAGGCAAACAATGCATTTGCCTAGGGCGGTATTTTTTAGGGGGGCAGCACTGCCCCCCGAAAGAAGGGACATAAGTAGTATGGGGACCAGTTAAGATCCGAGAAAGGCTGTGGGCTGCTTTATGGTGTATGCAGAGCCCAGCTGTTGTTCCTGGGGGTGGCCAGAGTTGCCGGGGGGGGGGCGTTGTTAGTGGAAGGCTCTCTCGGGGGGGGGGGGGGGGGCTTGTCCAATTTTTGTGCTTCCTAGGGCAACACAAAACCTACATACCCCACTGCTCACAGTAGACGTTGCACCACTCGGACATGATGATGGCCTCCTTGGGGATCTTCTCTCACAACTGACACTGGAGGGATGGTGCCTTGCTCTGCTGCTGGCTCTCCCTGGCTCTGGTTCTTGGTGATGGAGCGGAACCCCCTCTTGTGCAGGAGAAAGGAGAGGTGACACTGTGGGCAGATCAGGCACTGGTGGCGGGCAGGGGGAAGCAGGGTCCTAGGGGAGTGGTGGCGGGCATGGCTGAGGGAAGACCTGCACTCCGTTCCCGGGGCACCTTTGCACACCTGGAACACATCCCTCCTCTAATTTCGGCCCTGGTGTCACCCCTCTGATGGGTGTCACCCGGGTGCAGTCCGCCATAGCAATGCATCCACAGTTAGATCCTCAGTGAGAGAGATAACAAGGTCCTTCTCCAGACTCAGCACTTCAGTGCCCTCCAACAAATGTAATCCTCAGGCAATCATCTCCCAGGCCTACAGCCCAGCAACCACTGAACCCTAGACTGAAGCTTCCTGTCTCTAGTAGAGATGCCACCAGGGGCAGCAGCCCCAAGATAACCTGGAACCCACCCTTGACGGAAAGAACACCCTGCTTAGGCCTCCTGCATATTTATCACCTCCCCAGCCACCTTCTGGATGCCTCCTTGCAGAGATTGGCTGGGGCATGATAAATATTCACACTGATCATTTTAATCTCCCAGCCCTATGTTGTAGAAACTTCTTCCAGCAGCAGGAGGAAGGAGTCAAACTCCCAATTCAGGCAACCCTGAGGAGACCTGCACTGCTCCATTCACTACAATGGATCCAAAAAACCTGAATGTACCCACCAGCCTATCTAGAGGAGGGCGCTGCGCCTGTTATCTGGGCGTCTTTGATACTTTATTACTTTAGTATCCAAAGTGACTGTATTGGTGGAAAATAGTAACAGTTAGATTCGAGGTGAAGTAGTTGAGCCAATGTTTTGGAGGGTCCCTCAGCAGGTTCTAGGTTCTGCCACATCTCTGAGGTTACTTCTGACGTGGTCGGAGTTGTGGCGGAGCAGAGAAAAGAGAAGGACAAGCCACTATTTGGACAATCACACAGAACTACGTAAATTGGACCCTTTTTTGACGATGACCTTTGTGCAGGAAAATGAACTGATCTGCAACCGCTTGAAGACGTCCTCCTAGGAACCTTTCCATTCAGGCATCACTCTCACAGCTGAGCTTTGCCCTGTAAAACTTAAATATTAATCGGAGGATTAGTGGAGAAAGAGAAAAACTTTCCACAGCAGGATGATTAACCCTTTCAGAGGCTCTTTCCCTCACTTCCAAAGAAGGGTCACAGGGTTCAGACCTGTGGTGGTGCAGGAGGATCTTGAGGTGCCTCAAAAAGTCAATGGAGCAAGGCCATGGAGGGAATACTGAAGATGAAATGCCAATTTTTTCGGCCTTGTTACTGGAGGCTTGGCTGGAAGAGCGGGGAGGGATTGTGTCGGAGAGTTTGCTGGGGAGAAGGGAACATGGTAGATGGATGATATCCAGATGTCAGGCAACCATGACCTGGAGGAGAACCATTGGCAAAAGGTCAAAGCCAAATGGAAAGCGAAAGTGGAGACAAGGTTCTGTGGTGTAGGGGCTCGGGCACAGGGTCAGGACAAAGGGTGGGCAGGAGGGGCAGATGCCCTGGGTGCAGAGAAGCAAGAAGGCAAAGAATAGAAGCATGGTGGTACAGCATGAATTACCAGTGGGGGAGCAATTCTGGATCCTTTCCCTGGGCGTTGGACAACCCTGTCCCAGTACAGCATGGGCATGCTCTGTTGTAGTTCCCTTTCTTCCTGAAAGGTGTTACTATAGCAAATATTAATCGGAGGATTAGTGGAGAAAAATAAAAACTTTCCACAGGAGGATGATAAACCCCTTCAGAGGCATTTTCCCTCACTTCCAAAGAAGGGTCACAGGGTTCAGGTCTGTGGTGGTGCAGGAGGGTCTTGAGGTGCTGCAAAGAGTCAATGGAGCACGGCCACTTCTGCTGGAGGGAATACTGAAGATGAAATGCCAATTTTTCGGCCTTGTTACTGGAGGCTTGGCTGGAAGAGCGGGGAGGGATTGTGTAGGAGAGTATTCCGGGGAGAAGGGAACATGGTAGATGGATGATATCTAGATGTCAGGCAACCATGACCTGGAGCAGAGCCATTGGCAAAGGTCAAAGCCAAATGGAAAGCGATGGGGGAGGCAAGGTTCTGTGGTGTAGGGGCTCGGGCATAGGGTCGGAACAAAGGGTGGGCAGGAGGGGCAGATGCCCTGGGTGCAGGGAAGCAAGAAGGCAAAGAATAGAAGCATGGTGGTACACCCATTCTACGGCATGCATTAACAGTGGGGGGCGCAATTCTGGATCCTTGCCCTGGGCGCTGAACAACCTTGTCCCGGTACAGCACGGGCATGCTCTGTTGTAGTTCCCTTTCTTCCTGAAAGGTGTTACTATAGCAAATATTAATCGGAGGATTAGTGGAGAAAGAAAGAAACTTTCCACAGGAGGATGATCAACCCCTTCAGAGGCATTTTCCCTCACTTCCAAAGAAGGGTCACAGGGTTCAGGTCTGTGGTGGTGCAGGAGGGTCTTGAGGTGCTGCAAAGAGTCAATGGAGCACGGCCACTTCTGCTGGAGGGAATACTGAAGATGAAATGCCAATTTTTCGGCCTTGTTACTGGAGGCTTGGCTGGAAGAGCGGGGAGGGATTGTGTAGGAGAGTATTCTGGGGAGAAGGGAACAGGGTAGATGGATGATTTCCAGATGTCAGGCAACCATGAGGTCAAAGGTGAAAGCCAAATGGAAAGCGAAGGTGGAGACAAGGTTCTGTGGTGTAGGGGCTCGGGCACAGGATCGGGACAAAGGGTGGTCAGGAGGGGCAGATGCCCTGGGTGCAGAGAAGCAAGAAGGCAAAGAATAGAAGCATGGTGGTACACCCATTCTACGGCATACATTAACAGTGGGGGGCGCAATTCTGGATCCTTGCCCTGGGCGCTGGACAACCCTGTCCAGGTACTGCATGGGCATGCTCTGCTGTAGTTCCCTTTCTTCCTGAAAGGTGTTACTATAGCAAATATTAATCGGAGGATTAGTGGAGAAAGAAAGAAACTTTCCACAGGAGGATGATCAACCCCTTCAGAGGCATTTTCCCTCACTTACAAAGAAGGGTCACAGGGTTCAGGTCTGCAGTGGTGCAGGAGGGTCTTGAGGTGCCTCAAAGAGTCAATCGAGCACGGCCACTTCTGCTGGAGGGAATACTGAAGATGAAATGCCAATTTTTCGGCCTTGTTACTGGAGGCTTGGCTGGAAGAGCGGGGAGGGATTGTGTAGGAGAGTATTCTGGGGAGAAGGGAACAGGGTAGATGGATGATTTCCAGATGTCAGGCAACCATGAGGTCAAAGGTGAAAGCCAAATGGAAAGCGAAGGTGGAGACAAGGTTCTGTGGTGTAGGGGCTTGGGCACAGGGTCGGGACAAAGGGTGGTCAGGAGGGGCAGATGCCCTGGGTGCAGAGAAGCAAGAAGGCAAAGAATAGAAGCATGGTGGTACACCCATTCTACGGCATACATTAACAGTGGGGGGCGCAGTTCTGGATCCTTGCCCTGGGCGCTGGACAACCCTGTCCAGGTACTGCATGGGCATGCTCTGCTGTAGTTCCCTTTCTTCTTGAAAGGTGTTGCTAGAGTAAGCAGTGAGTTAGTCCCTTGGATCCTGACGGATGAAGGCACCACCCCCGCCAGTAGAGGAGCACCCTACACATCGGTTTGGGCGGGCAGTTCTGATAGGCAGACTCAATAGGAGGAACAGGATTCTCTGAAGTAACACAGTACGGGATTCATCGTCCAGGCTGGCGGCCTTCCTTTTGGGGCTACTCTCATCCTCTATGTCACGGGTCTCCAATCTTTCCAAGCAAAAGGACAGTTGACTGTCCTTCAGACTTTATAGGGGGGGCGGACTTTGCCCAGTGGGAGCGGAAAATGGTCCAGTGTCAGTGGAGAATTTCCCCATTTGCACAGGGGCGGACTGACCATTCTGGCACTCGGGCACTACCCGAGGGCCTGGGGTCAGTAGGGGGCCCCATGAAATGCCCCTGGTACCTTTCATAGGCTTTTCTGGGTGTGCTTTGAGTGTGGGCAAGGACACAGGGGGCCCCATGATCCCCTATTGCCCGGGGGCCCCATGAGTTGTCAGTCTGCCCCTGATTTGCCCCATTGTTGGTATTAGTGGGAGGAATAGGAATTGGTACTAGAAGAGGGGGGAAGATTTTTGGCTTAGGGGGTTAATGTGAAGTTTAGTGCTTGAATTTGTTTTTTTTGGGGGGGGGGGGGGGGAGAGGATTTTTGCAGACACATAGGGGTTAATTTACTAAAGGCAAATAGACTGTGCACTTTGCAGGATCAGTTCCTCCACAGCTTAGTAGACGAGCAGAAGCTCTGCTGGCTTCCATCATCCAATCACATGCAAGCAAAAATGCAGATTTGTTTATTTTCCCTGCAGGTGATTGGCTATTCTTTGCTGCACCTCATTTACTAAGCTCTGGAGCAGCTGCACTTGCAGAGTGCACCGTCTATTGGAAATGCAAATTGGGAGTGCAAATCGGAGGTAATCCACACCGTAATGCTGTGGTGTCCCGAGGCAGGTGCAGGGGGTGTGCGCACCGGGTGACACCGACCGCACCGGGTGACACCGACCGCACCGGGTGACACCGACCGCACCGGGTGACACCGACCGCACCGGGTGACACCGTACCCGCTCCACGAAAAGGTAAGTTGTAAAGCAAGTCGACGATCCTCGCAGGATGGATCCGATCCATTATGCTCCCCAATGTGCAGATCTGATCCATTCTGCGGGGATCGTCGGCTTTCTTTACAACTTACCTTTTCGTGGAGCGGTTCCGGTGTCACCCCGTATAGGTTGCAAGCCGACGATCCCCGCAGGATGGATCGGATCTGCGGATTGGGGAGCATAATGGATCGGATCCATCCTGCGGGGATCGTCGACTTGCTTTACAACTTACCTTTTCGTGGAGCGGGTCCAGTGTCACCCCGTATAGGTTGCAAGCCGACGATCCCCGCAGGATGGATCCGATCCATTATGCTCCCCAATCCACAGATCCGATCCATCCTGCGGGGATCGTCGGCTTTCTTTACAACTTACCTTTTCATGGAGCGGGTCCGGTTTCACCCCGTATAGGTTGCAAGCCGCCGATCCCCGCAGGATGGATCGGATCTGCGGATTGGGGAGCATAATGGATCGGATCCATCCTGCGAGGATCGTCGACTTGTTTTACAACTTACCTTTTCGTGGAGCGGGTCCGGTGTCACCCCGTATAGGTTGCAAGCCGACGATCCCCGCAGGATGGATCCGATCCATTATGCTCCCCAATCCGCAGATCCGATCCATCCTGCGGGGATCGTCGGCTTCCTTTACAACTTACCTTTTCGTGGAGCGGGTCACCCCGTATAGGTTGCAAGCCGACGATCCCCGCAGGATGGATCGGATCTGCGGATTGGGGAGCATAATGGATCGGAGTCTGATCCATTATGCTCAATCCGCATAATTGGGAAGTTACAATATGGCATCTTGGCTTTGGTTTGGTTAAAGCTTTGCGTTCTGATGAGCATTAGATGTTGGCTTCCCCCGGCGTGGCCGTCATCCTTGAGGCACCACACATGGTGGGGGTGATGGAATCATCATGAGCTGCAATATGTAATGGATTCCCTGACGCTACAAATGTGGAAACAAAACCCCAGACTGCTGATTACAAACCTGACCTCACCATCGGCCGGCATGGTGGGGAGATCTTATGGTGGGGAGATCTTATGGTGGGGAGATCTTATGGTGGAGAGATATTATGGCGGGGAGATCTTATGGTGGAGAGATCTTACGGTGGGGAGATCTTACGGTGGGGAGATCTTACGGTGGGGAGATCTTATGGTGGGGAGATCTTACGGTGGGGAGATCTTACGGTGGGGAGATCTTACGGCGGGGAGATCTTTTGGTGTGGAGATCTTACGGTGGGGAGATCTTATGGTGGGGAGATCTTACGGTGAGGAGATCTTACAGTCAGGAGATCTTACGGTGGGGAGATCTTATGGTGGGGAGATCTTATGATGGGGAGATTTTATGTTGAAGAGATCATATGGCAGAGAGATCTTATGGTGGGGAGATCTTACGGTGGGGAGATCTTACGGTGTGGAGATCTTACGGTGTGGAGATCTTACGGTGGGGAGATCTTACGGTGGGGAGATCTTACGGCGGGGAGATCTTTTGGTGTGGAGATCTTACGGTGGGGAGATCTTATGGTGGGGAGATCTTATGGCGGGGAGATCTTACGGTGGGGAGATCTTACGGTGAGGAGATCTTACAGTCAGGAGATCTTACGGTGGGGAGATCTTACGGTGGGGAGATCTTAGGATGGGGAGATTTTATGTTGGAGAGATCATATGGCAGAGAGATCTTATGGCGGGGAGATCTTACGGTGGAGAGCTCTTATGGCGGTGAGATCTTATGGCGGAGAGATCTTATGGTGAAGAGATCTTATGGCGGAGAGATCTTACGGTGGGGAGATCTTATGGGTGGAGAGATCTTACGGTGGGGAGATCTTATGGGTGGAGAGATCTTACGGTGGGGAGAGCTTACGGTGGGGAGATCTTACGGTGGGGAGATCTTACGGTGGGGAGATCTTACGGTGGAGAGATCTTACGGTGGGGAGATCTTACGGTGGGGAGATCTTATGGGTGGAGAGATCTTACGGTGGGGAGAGCTTACGGTGGGGAGATCTTACGGTGGGGAGATCTTATGGTGGGGAGATCTTACGGCGGAGAGATCTTACGGTGGGGAGATCTTACGGGTGGAGAGATCTTACGGTGGGGAGATCTTACGGTGGGGAGATCTTACGGTGGGGAGATCTTATGATGGGGAGATTTTATGTTGGAGAGATCATATGGCAGAGAGATCTTATGGCGGCGAGATCTTATGGCGGAGAGATCTTATGGTGGGGAGATCTTACGGTGGGGAGATCTTATGGGTGGAGAGATCTTACGGTGGGGAGATCTTACGGTGGGGAGATCTTACGGTGGAGAGATCTTACGGTGGGGAGATCTTACGGTGGGGAGATCTTACGGTGGAGAGCTCTTATGGCGGCGAGATCTTATGGCGGAGAGATCTTATGGTGGGGAGATCTTACGGTGGGGAGATCTTATGGGTGGAGAGATCTTACGGTGGGGAGATCTTACGGTGGGGAGATCTTACGGTGGAGAGATCTTACGGTGGGGAGATCTTACGGTAGGGAGATCTTACGGTGGAGAGCTCTTATGGCGGCGAGATCTTATGGCGGCGAGATCTTATGGCGGAGAGATCTTACGGTGGGGAGATCTTATGGTGGGGAGATCTTATGGTGGGGAGATCTTACGGCGGAGAGATCTTACGGCGGGGAGATCTTACGGGTGGAGAGATCTTACGGTGGGGAGATCTTACGGTGGGGAGATCTTACGGTGGGGAGATCTTACGTTGGAGAGATCTTACGGTGGGGAGATCTTACGGGTGGAGAGATCTTACGGTGGGGAGATCTTACGGTGGGGAGATCTTACGGTGGAGAGATCTTACGGTGGGGAGATCTTACGGTGGAGAGATCTTACGGCGGGGTGATCTTACGGGTGGAGAGATCTTACGGCGGGGAGATCTTACGGGTGGAGAGATCTTACGGTGGGGAGATCTTACGGTGGGGAGATCTTACGGTGGGGAGATCTTACGGTGGGTTTATCCAGCTCATGTTGTAGGGTGACGCACGGAATATCCTGTCATTGGACAATGGAAGGAAATGCCGCCTTTACAGCTCATATTGTCGACTATGTGAAAGATTTCTGTGACATATAAGATCCACTAACGTGTCTAAAATGTAACTTTTGTGGCTCATTCACAAGGCATGAAATACAGAATGCTGCAGTGCCGTTCAGTCCCTATGACCCCCCTCCCCCTCAAACACATGTGGATGCGCACCATGCACTGCAGAGTGAACGATGACGTCTGTCAGATGAAATATGCATTGCGCACCTAAAGTGAAAGACTTCATTACACAATGGAAGTTCTGAGACAGAACCGACCCAAACCGCCCCGTCCTGACCAACGCCCCACCTTCCTGCTATCAGTGCAGAAACTACGACACAACCCACAAAAATAATCACTTCCTCAGATCTCCGCTGCCACCGGGAACCACAAGGTCCCTAATATGACACACCAGCCCAGTCCTGAGCGCACTTCCCGCTACTGACTTCCCGACGGGCAAACCGATTATATCAGCATGGAAAGAAGATCTGTACATTTCTACACTAATGTATCCATCTCCCGTCTGATCGATGTTTATAAACAATGTTACTTTGTATCTCTCTATCTCCCGTCTGATCGATGTTTATAAACAATGTTACTTTGTATCTCTCCATCTCCCGTCTGATCGATGTTTATAAACAATGTTACTTTGTATCTCTATCTCCCGTCTGATCGATGTTTATAAACAATGTTACTTTGTATCTCTATCTCCCGTCTGATCGATGTTTATAAACAATGTTACTTTGTATCTCTATCCCCCGTCTGATCGATGTTTATAAACAATGTTACTTTGTATCTCTCCATCTCCCATCTGATCGATGTTTATAAACAATGTTACTTTGTATCTCTCTATCCCCCATCTGATCGATGTTTATAAACAATGTTACTTTGTATCTCTCTATCTCCCGTCTGATCGATGTTTATAAACAATGTTACTTTGTATCTCTCTATCTCCCGTCTGATCGATGTTTATAAACAATGTTACTTTGTATCTCTCCATCTCCCGTCTGATCGATGTTTATAAACAATGTTACTTTGTATCTCTATCTCCCGTCTGATCGATGTTTATAAACAATGTTACTTTGTATCTCTATCTCCCGTCTGATCGATGTTTATAAACAATGTTACTTTGTATCTCTATCCCCCGTCTGATCGATGTTTATAAACAATGTTACTTTGTATCTCTCCATCTCCCATCTGATCGATGTTTATAAACAATGTTACTTTGTATCTCTCTATCCCCCATCTGATCGATGTTTATAAACAATGTTACTTTGTATCTCTCTATCTCCCGTCTGATCGATGTTTATAAACAATGTTACTTTGTATCTCTATCTCCCGTCTGATCCATGTTTATAAACAATGTTACTTTGTGTCTCTCCATCTCCCGTCTGATCGATGTTTATAAACAATGTTACTTTGTATCTCTCTCTCCCGTCTGATCGATGTTTATAAACAATGTTACTTTGTATCTCTCTCTCCCGTCTGATCGATGTTTATAAACAATGTTACTTTGTATCTCTCCATCTCCCGTCTGATCGATGTTTATAAACAATGTTACTTTGTATCTCTCTATCTCCCGTCTGATCGATGTTTATAAACAATGTTACTTTGTATCTCTATCTCCCGTCTGATCCATGTTTATAAACAATGTTACTTTGTATCTATCTCCCGTCTGATCGATGTTTATAAACAATGTTACTTTGTATCTCTCTCTCCCGTCTGATCGATGTTTATAAACAATGTTACTTTGTATCTCTCTCTCCCATCTGATCGATGTTTATAAACAATGTTACTTTGTATCTCTCCATCTCCCGTCTGATCGATGTTTATAAACAATGTTACTTTGTATCTCTATCTCCTGTCTGATCGATGTTTATAAACGATGTTACTTTGTATCTCTATCTCCCGCCTGATCGATGTTTATAAACAATGTTACTTTGTATCTCTCCATCTCCCATCTGATCGATGTTTATAAACAATGTTACTTTGTATCTCTCCATCTCCCATCTGATCGATGTTTATAAACAATGTTACTTTGTATCTCTCCATCTCCCATCTGATCGATGTTTATAAACAATGTTACTTTGTATCTCTCCATCTCCCATCTGATCGATGTTTATAAACAGTGTTACTTTTTCAGAAGGTCGATTTTTTTTACAGCAGCACCTCCTTCCACTGGAGGAACATTTTCTACCCCCCACTGGCCACAGTACAGCGCCCCTAAAGGCTGAAGGACAGTAAACTGGCCCTTTGTTTGAAAAGTTTGGAGACCCTGCAATAGGTGGTTGATAAACTGGGCATGGTGGGCAGCCCCCACATATTTAGAGGTGTGGTCCTGGTGGGACCGACTCATAAAGTGGCCATTTTTTTTTGTGGGGGGGTGCACACCCACACAGGAAGGTGGTCAGGCAAAGGGTCAACTGTGATCTGGGATCCGAGACCATAATGTTGGTAAACATGCTCTATAACTGGAAGTACCTGAACAAGGCCCTCCGTGGCAGGAACTCCATGGCAGGACCTCCATATCAGGACCTCCATGGCAGGACCTCCATATCAGGACCTCCATGGCAGGACCTCCATATCAGGACCTCCATGGCAGGACCTCCATATCAGGACCTCCATGGCAGGACCTCCATGGCAGGACCTCCATATCAGGACCTCCATGGCAGGACCTCCATATCAGGACCTCCATATCAGGACCTCCATGGCAGGACCTCCATATCAGGACCTCCATGGCAGGACCTCCATATCAGGACCTCCAGGCATTATCTAAAGAAAATCTGCAGATTAAAAAATAAAAAATTTGTAAATAATTTTTGAAGCCAATATGACAAAGCTGATCCAGGGTTCAGGACAAGGCGAGGATAACACGTTCTCATAATCACGTTTCTCCCGTTAGCTGAAGAATAGACGACCCGAGTGAATGCCGGGAGTCCGACCACACCAGTGATGTCCAAGATCAATGGAGCCTCCATTACACGCAAAGCAATCCGGCGTTCCGCCCCTCCCAGGAACAGCGCCAATCGGTCAGCGGGCACGTCTGTCATCAAGGTATGGTTTCTCCGTGAGCAGATCAGAGCTCAGAGCTCTAGTAGAGGCATATCCCCCCTGAATCACATGATATGGAGGGGATTGGAACACCAGAATCACATGATTGGAGGGGATTGGAACACCAGAATCACATGATTGGAGGGGAATGGAACACCTGAATCACATGATTGGAGGGGATTGGAGCACCTGAATCACATGATTGGGAGGGGATTGGAACACCTGAATCACATGATTGGGAGGGGATTGGAACACCTGAATCACATGATATGGAGGGGATTGGAACACCTGAATCATATGATTTGGAGGGGATTGGAACACCTGAATCACATGATTGGGAGGGGATTGGAACACCTGAATCACATGATATGGAGGGGATTGGAACACCTGAATCATATGATATGGAGGGGATTGGAGCACCTGAATCACATGATTGGGAGGTTATTGGAGCACCTGAATCACATGATTGGGAGGGGATTGGAGCACCTGAATCACATGATATGGAGGGGACTGGAACACCTGAATCATATGATATGGAGGGGATTGGAGCACCTGAATCACATGATTGGGAGGGGATTGGAACACCTGAATCACATGATTGGGAGGGGATTGGAACACCTGAATCACATGATTGGGAGGGGATTGGAACACCTAAATCATATGATTTGGAGGGGATTGGAGCACCTGAATCACATGATAAGGAGGGGATTGGAACACCTGAATCACATGATATGGAGGAGATTGGAACACCTGAATCACATGATTGGGAGGTTATTGGAACACCTGAATCACATGATTGGGAGGGGATTGGAACACCTGAATCACATGATTGGGAGGGGATTGGAACACCTGAATCACATGATTTGGAGGGCGGGACAATACCTTTGGCAATACAGGTATAGTGTATGAATTGACAACAGTTCCTGGGACTATGTTGAAGATGGAGGCATATACACATGAAGCAGAGATGGGACATGTGATCTCGCTGAGGGCAGGGACCATTCTGCAAGGTGCTCAGTATGTGGGACCCCAACCAGAAGTTCAGGGAAGGGTTGCTGAACAATCCAAGAAGAGTCATTTTCATGAGTAGGAAATTTAAGTGATTGTCCACATTTTAGAAGAAAATTTTTTTATTGGTTACTTTGAATTCAGATTTGGATTCAGAATAGTTTGTTAATCCGGAAGGTAAATTATGAATATATAAACCAATAAATAAATAAGAGTTCTATAGTAGTTCATAGCTACCAATAGGTTGCACCATGACGTCATTCAGGGGCTGTAAATATTTTAAGAACGTTTTGGAATATCGGGACTTGTCTTTGATTGTTTTAAATGACAAAAAGTCTCGCGTAGCAATTTAATGTCATAAAAAAAATATTTAAAAAAATGGAGTCTCTGCGTTAGTTTGCCATTTTTTCGATCACACGATCCTGGGCGTGTCTCCGCTGAGTCCTCTGTCTCTGGATTTGCAGAATATTTGCCTGACGGGCGCCGAGTCCCTGCTGGAGGGCGAGGAGAAGTTCCTGTCCACCTTGTCTCAGGTGAACACGCTGGTCCTGAACACGTTACTGCAGTCCACAGGTAGGAGTCTCATCTCTTGCAGGAAATGTTTCTTTTCGTTTTTCGCAATCGTTTGCTGATGGATTTTCGATTTTATCATTTTTTAATAAATAAGAAGCTTTCATTTCATTAATTCCGATCATTTTTTTTTTTTTGCCTTTTCCAGAGACGCATCACGAGCTCCCCAGCAAAGATTACTCGAAGGGGCTGAAGGTCTTGAATGACAAATTTCACAAAGTCTGGGACCTGACGGCCGGATGTCTCCAAACACTAAGACACGTTTACGGTCACTTGGCGGTGGACGTCCAGGACATATACCTCATGGCGGAGGAGACCAAGTTCATCCGCGTCTACAGCGAGTGAGTGTTCCGTGAACGGGATCCCGCTAGTTCTGGTTTTGGGTGGAGTGTGGAGGTGTTGGGTCTTCCGTTGGGTCATTTATTGCCGTCCTCGTCCCGAGACACAACCGAGAATGTGATGGAATCTTCCCAAAGTGAAGAGACATTCTCTCTTAGATGGTGCTCATTAACCACCTCCCGTCCGGCCCATGTATATAAACGGCCAGACGGTGGCAGTGCAGGGGCGGGTGGACGTTTATAAATGGCCTCCCCTCTCCCTGCGTGTGCGTGCTCCAAGAGAGCGCACAGCACCGCGATACGGTGCCCGCAGTGTCCTCCTGACACAGTGGAACACCGATCGTCGTACGGGACCTCTGTGTGAGGTCCCAATCATGTGATCACTGATTGGCCAACCAGTGATCACATGCAGAGTAGTAAGCAAGATGTCACTTCTGGCATCATTGCTTACTACTTGTGAAATCTGTGAATGATCACCGAGGTCACATGGTACAGGGCTATTCACAATAGCTTTGCACCATGTGACAAGCTGTGACCAATCACAGCTGACACAGTATTTCTCAATGGCTACAAGAATGCAGCCAGAGAGAAGGAGAGATGATTGATTTTGCAGCCTTTATGGGTGTAAAAGCAATCAGTGTAAAAAAAATAAATAAATCTTCATCACCCCCCACAGGTAGTACAGTGTCACCATGGTCCTCCATCACTTCAGAGGTCTCCCCATAACACCAGAGAGGTTTCACCATCACATCAGAGGTCTCACCCATCATATCAGAGGTCCTCCATTACTTCAGAGGTCTCCCCATAACACCAGAGAGGTTTCACCATCACATCAGAGGTCTCACCCATCACATCAGAGGTCCTCCATCACTTCAGAGGTCTCCCCATAACACCAGAGAGGTTTCACCATCACATCAGAGGTCTCACCCATCATATCAGAGGTCCTCCATCACTTCAGAGGTCTCCCCATAACACCAGAGGTCTCATCACATCAGAGGTCCTCCATCACTTCAGAGGTCTCCCCATAACACCAGAGAGGTTTCACCATCACATCAGAGGTCTCACCCATCATATCAGAGGTCCTCCATCACTTCAGAGGTCTCCCCCATCATATCAGAGGACCTCTGAAGTGATGGAGGGGACCTCTGAAGTGACGGAGGGACTTCTCTGGTGTTATGGGGAGACCTCTGATGTGATGGGGGACCTCTGATATGATGGGGGACCTCTGAAGTGATGGAAGACCTCTGATGTGATGGGGGACCTCTGAAGTGATGGAGGACCTCTGATGCGATGGAGGAATCTCTAATGTGATGAAGGGCCTCTAATGTAAAAGGGGTACCTCGGATGTGAAGCAGAGACCTCTGATGTGATGGAGGACCTCTGATGTGATGGGGGAGACCTCTGATGTGATGGGGGGACCTCTGATGTGACAGGAAAGATCTCTGATGTGATGGGACAACCTCTGATGTGACGGAGGGACCTCTCTTGTGTTATGGGGAGACCTATGATGTGATGGAGGACCTCTGATGTGACGGAAGGGACCTCTGATGTGATGGCAGAGACCTCTGATGAGACGGAGGGACCTCTCTTGTGTTATGGGGAGACATCTGAAGTGATGGAGGACCTCTGATGTGATGGGGGGACCTCTGAAGTGATGGAGGACCTCTGATATGATGGGGGAAACCTCTGATGTGATGGAGGACCTCTGATGTGACGGGGAAGATCTCTGATGTGATGGGACAACCTCTGATGAGACGGAGGGACCTCTCTGGTGTTATGGGGAGACCTCTGATGTGATGGAGAACCTCTGATGTGACTGAGGGACCTCTGATGCGATGGGGGGACATCTGATGTGATTGGGGACCTCTGATGTGATGGAGGAATCTCTGATGTGATAGAGGACCTATAATGTAAAGGGGGAACCTTGGATGTGATGGCAGAGACCTCTGATGTGATTGGAGGACCTCTGATGTGACGGGAGGGACCCTTGGTGTTATGGGGAGACCTCTGATGTTAGGAGACCTCTGATGTGATGGAGAACCTCTGATGTGATGGGACAACCTCTGATGTGATGGAGGACCTCTGATGTGACGGGAGGGACCCTTAGTGTTATGGGGAGACCTCTGATGTGATGAGACCTCGGATGCGATGGAGGACCTCTAATGTAAAGAGGGGGACCTTGGATGTGATGGCAGAGACCTCTGATGTGATGGGAGGACCTCTGATGTGATTGGGGACCTCTGATGTGATGGAGGACCTCTGATGTGATTGGAGGACCTCTGATGTCACTGAAGGTGATTTCATCAAGGCAGTTGTGTGTCTCACCCCAGGCTCAGGTTCCGATCGGTAAGTAACATTTCTGGCTGCCACAACTGCAAATTATTTGCGATCCGCTCCTCTAGGCCTTGTAACATCACACTCCCCCGGTGCCCAGGTTGCCAGAACAATGGGGTTTTTTTTTGTATTTTTTGGGGGGGGGGGTTGTCTTTTTTTTTTTTTTTTAATAACCAGATTTTTGTTTCTTTATTTAGATATTTTTCAGCCGTAACAAGTTATGTGGTGATCAGAGGGTTTGAAAAATCAGCGAAGCAGACAAGGTGAGTCTGTAATAAATACCAAGGTGTCACTCATTCTAACTGCCATTCATTGTGGCAGAATTCTCCAAAGACCGGGAACACCGTGTACACCCCCGATATAAAGAGCCATTGTTGGCATTCTTGTTGATTTTCCATTAACTTTGCTATCTCCAGGACTTCTCCAGAGCCTCCCCCATCCTCTGGATCTCTCTACCCCAATCTATCCGACTATCGCCTACTCTGCTAACTTTTAGGCGATCTCTGAAAACCGATCTCTTCAGGGAAGCCTATCCTGCCCTCCGCTAATAATGGAATCTTCTACTCCTCCTACCAGTCCATCCCCCACAGTTACTACCTTTTGTACCACTAGCCCCTCCCTCCTAGATTGTAAACTCCCAGGATCAGCCCCTCCCTCCTAGATTGTAAGCTCCCAGGATCAGGGCCCTCCTATCCCTCTTGTATTGATCTGTATTGTTGCTGTATTGTCTCCCGTTATATTGTAAAGTGCTGAGCAAACCGTATCCTGTATAATAATAATAATAATAATAATAATCCTGTATAATAATAATAATAATATAAATCCTGTATAATAATAATAATAATAATAATATAAATCCTGTATAATAATAATAATAATAATAATATAAATCCTGTATAATAATAATAATAATAATCCTGTATAATAATAATAATAATATAAATCCTGTATAATAATAATAATAATAATAATAATAATATAAATCCTGTATAATAATAATAATATAAATCCTGTATAATAATAATAATAATATAAATCCTGTATAATAATAATAATATAAATCTTGTATAATAATAATAATAATAATATAAATCCTGCATAATAATATAAATCCTGTATAATAATAATAATAATAATATAAATCCTGTATAATAATAATAATATAAATCCTGTATAATAATAATAATAATAATAATCCTGTATAATAATATTAATAATAATATAAATCCTGTATAATAAAAATAATAATCCTGTATAATAATAATAATATAACTCCTGTATAAATAATAATAATAATATAAATCCTGTATAATTATAATAATAATAATACCATAAATCCTGTATAATAATAATATAAATCCTGTATAAATAATAATATAAATCCTGTATAATAATAATAATAATCCTGTATAATAATAATAATATAAATACTGTATAATAATAATAATACTATAAATCCTGTATAATAATAATAATAATATTATAAATCCTGTATAATAATAATAATATAAATTCTGTATTATAATAATAATAATAATAATAATATATACGTATATTATATATTTAGGATGAACGTGGCTTTCTTTTAGTTATATTGCCTTGCAAAAATGATTTTATTGCTTATTCAGGTCATAGACCAAAAAAAAAAAAAAAGAGAAAAAATTAATTTTTTTTCTATGTTGATCAATGTTAGTTTACAAAAAAAATGAGTGTTTCTGTAGATAAAATGTATCAATTTTTATTTTATAATTTTCTCTGTTTAACACGAAAATGATGATTCGGCTACAAAGCATTACAGAGCTATTTACAAATGAAATATTTTTTTATTTTCTTTTTTAACTTTTCCATTTTTTAATGCAATACTAAAAGGAATAAAATAAAAAAGTAAAGTAAAAAAACAAAACTAATAAAAATTATAAAAAGTTTCAGACAAATAGAAATTAAAAAAAAAATCAAAAGGAAAAAAATTGCTTAGGGGTGAACGAGTTCACTGAGAACTGAGACCGATTATAGTAAGATAAGGGGATAAATGGAAACACATTTTATTTTTATTTTTTTTAAATGTACTCATCAGGTTCAATATCTGAACGATGTTTATAAACAATGTTACTTTGTATCTCTATCGCCCGTCTGATCGATGTTTATAAACAATGTTACTTTGTATCTCTCTATCTCCCGCCTGATCGATGTTTATAAACAATGTTACTTTGTATCTTTCTATCTCCCATCTGATCGACGTTTATAAACAACGTTACTTTGTATCTCTCCATCTCCCGTCTGATCAATGTTTATAAACAATGTTACTTTGTATCTCTATCCCCCCTCTGATCGATGTTTATAAACAATGTTACTTTGTATCTCTCCATCTCCCGTCTGATCGATGTTTATAAACAATGTTACTTTGTATCTCTCCATCTCCCGTCTGATCGATGTTTATAAACAATGTTACTTTGTATCTCTCCATCTCCCGTCTGATCAATGTTTATAAACAATGTTACTTTGTATCTCTATCGCCCGTCTGATCGATGTTTATAAACAATGTTACTTTGTATCTCTCTATCTCCCGTCTGATCGATGTTTATAAACAATGTTACTTTGTATCTCTCCATCTCCCGTCTGATCGATGTTTATAAACAATGTTACTTTGTATCTCTATCTCCCGTCTGATCGATGTTTATAAACAATGTTACTTTGTATCTCTCTATCTCCCGTCTGATCGATGTTTATAAACAATGTTACTTTGTATCTCTCCATCTCCCGTCTGATCGATGTTTATAAACAATGTTACTTTGTATCTCTCTATCCCCCCTCTGATCGATGTTTATAAACAATGTTACTTTGTATCTCTCTATCTCCCGTCTGATCGATGTTTATAAACAATGTTACTTTGTATCTCTCCATCTCCCGTCTGATCGATGTTTATAAACAATGTTACTTTGTATCTCTCTATCTCCCCTCTGATCGATGTTTATAAACAATGTTACTTTGTATCTCTCTATCCCCCCTCTGATCGATGTTTATAAACAATGTTACTTTGTATCTCTCCATCTCCCGTCTGATCGATGTTTATAAACAATGTTACTTTGTATCTCTCCATCTCCCGTCTGATCGATGTTTATAAACAATGTTACTTTGTATCTCTATCTCCCGTCTGATCGATGTTTCTGTTCTGTTCCCCATGACAGTCACTGGAAGGCAAAAACAAAGGACATCATGCAGCTGATGAAGGAGACCTCAGAGCCCCCCCTCCATGTGCTGCTCCTGAGGGTCCTAACTGAGCCGTTCCGCCGACACATCCAGCAATACTGCTTCCAGCTGACCAAGCTGAACGAAAATCTGCAGAAGGTAATCGTCCTATATATGGCCCCCCTGCTGGTATGAAGTCATGGTGTCGCCAGTCCTGCTCACAGTCCCCATCACAGGGGGTGCCGGGAAAGGCTCATCCACAAAAAGTGTGCGGTGTTCATCATTCGTAATCAACTGTGTTTCAGGATGCCGGAGTCGCCCCTCTAAGGAAGACATTGGAAGTGTTTGTGAGCCTCCAGTCCTTCATCAGTCAGTGTCTGGATGAGGCCGCCATGACCAGGAACCTGTGGACTACGCTGTCCAAGAAACTGACCGTATGTAGGACATCATGTGATCCTTACACCACGTGGAGGAACTGCTCCACCTACTTCCCTTCCTCTCCTCTCCTCTCTTCTCCTCTTCTCTCCTCTCCTCTCCTCTCCTCTTCCCTCCCCTCCCCTCCTCTCCTCTCCTCTCCTCTCCCCTGCCCTTCCTTCCCCTCCCCTCCTCTCCTCTCCTCATCTCTCCCCTTCCCTCCCCTCCTCTCCTCTCCTCTCCTCTCTTCTCCTCTTCTCTTCTCTCCTCTCCTCTCCTCTTCCCTCCCCTCCCCTCCCCTCCTCTCCTCTCCTCATCTCTCCCCTTCCCTCCCCTCCTCTCCTCTCCTCATCTTTCCTCTCCTCTCCTCTCCTCTTCCCTCCCCTCCTCTCCCCTCCCCTCCTCTCCTCTCCTCTTCCCTCCCCTCCCCTCCTCTCCTCTCCCCTGCCCTTCCTTCCCCTCCCCTCCCCGCCTCTCCTCTCCTCTTCCCTCCCCTACCCTCCTCTCCTCTCCTCTTCCCTCCCCTCCCCTCCCTTCCTCTCCTCTTCCCTCCCCTCCCCTCCTCTCCTCTCCTCTCCTCTCCTCTCCTCTTCCTTCCCCTCCCCTCCCCTCCCCTCCCCTCCTCTCCTCTCCCCATCTCTTCCTTCCCCTCCCCTCCTCTCCTCTCCTCATCTCTCCCTTTCCCTCCCCTCCTCTCCTCTCCTCTCCTCATCTTTCCTCTCCTCTTCTATTCTCTCCTCTCCTCTTCCCTCCTCTCCTCTCCTCTTCTCTCCCCTCCCCTCCTCTCCTCTCCCCTTCCCTCCCCTCCCCTCCCCTTCTCTCCTCTCCTCTCCCCTTCCCTTCCCTCCTCTCCTCATCTTTCCTCTCCTCTCCTATTCTCTCCCCTCCTCTCCTCATCTCTCCCCTCCCCTCCTCTCTTCTCTCCTATTCTCTCCCTTCCACTCATCCCCTCCCTTCTCTTTTCCCCTCTAATCTTCTCTCCTCCCCTCCCCTCTTATTTCCCACTCTAATCTCCACTCATCTTTTCTCTTTTCTCCTCTCCTTTTATCTTTCCTCCCCTCCTCTCCTCTTCTCCTCTCTCCTCTCCTCCTCTCTTCTCTCCTCTCTCTTTTCTCCTCTCCTCTCCACTCATCCCCTCTATTCTCCTCTCTTCTCTTTTCCCCTCTAATCTTCTCTCTTCTTCTCTCTCCTCTCCTCTCCTCTTCTCTCTCCTCTCCTCTCTCCTCTTCTCTTCTCTCTCCTCTCCTCTCTTCTCTTCTCTCTCCTCTCTTCTCTTCTCCTCTCATCTTCTCTCTTTTCCTCTCCTCACCACGCATCCCTTCTCCTCCCCTCCCCTCCCCTCTCCTTTCCTCTCTTTTACCCTATAATCTCTTCTCATCTCTCTTTTCTCTCTCCTCTGTTATCTTCTCTTCAACTCTCCTCTCCTCTCCTCTTTTCTCCTCTCCTCTTTTCTCCTCTCCCCTCACCAAAACCAGGTACACCTCAGACATGGCCGCCATTCAGCAATCCCAACAGAATCACACGCTAGAGGTGTCAGTTAACAAGGGAGAGAAAAAGTGTCATCCTTTGTTGGGGTCACGGCCACATAATTCAGGTCTCATCCTTTGTTGGGGTCACGGCCACATAATTCAAGTCTCATCCTTTGTTGGGGTCACGGCCACATAATTCAAGTCTCATCCTTTGTTGGGGTCACGGCCACATAATTCAGGTCTCATCCTTTGTTGGGGTCACGGCCACATAATTCAGGTCTCATCCTTTGTTGGGGTCACGGCCACATAATTCAGGTCTCATCCTTTGTTGGGGTCACGGCCACATAATTCAGGTCTCATCCTTCGCTGGGGTCACGGCCACATAATTCAAGTCTCATTCTTTGCTGGGGTCACGGCCACATAATTCAAGTCTCATTCTTTGCTGGGGTCACAGCCACATAATTCAAGTCTCATCCTTCGCTGGGGTCACGGCCACATAATTCAAGTCTCATCCTTTGCTGGGGTCACGGCCACATAATTCAAGTCTCATCCTTCGCTGGGGTCACGGCCACATAATTCAAGTCTCATCCCTTGCTGGGGTCACAGCCACATAATTCAAGTCTTATCCTTCGCTGGGGTCACGGCCACATAATTCAGGTCTCATCCTTCGCTGGGGTCACGGCCACATAATTCAAGTCGCTTCCTTCGCTGGGGTCACGGCCACATAATTCAAGTCTCATCCCTTGCTGGGGTCACAGCCACATAATTCAAGTCTTATCCTTCGCTGGGGTCACGGCCACATAATTCAGGTCTCATCCTTCGCTGGGGTCACGGCCACATAATTCAAGTCGCTTCCTTCGCTGGGGTCACGGCCACATAATTCAAGTCTCATCCTTCGCTGGGGTCACGGCCACATAATTCAGGTCTCATCCTTCGCTGGGGTCACAGCCACATAATTCAAGTCTCATCCTTCGCTGGGGTCACGGCCACATAATTCAAGTCTCATCCCTTGCTGGGGTCACGGCCACATAATTCAAGTCTCATTCTTTGCTGGGGTCACAGCCACATAATTCAAGTCTCATCCTTCGCTGGGGTCACGGCCACATAATTCAAGTCTCATTCCTTGCTGGGGTCACAGCCACATAATTCAGCCCCCCCCCCATGTCTGACCTGTGTGATAAGATGTGGGATGTTCTCTTTCAGGCCGCTCTGTGCACACCTGACTACCGGCTACAAGAAGACAGTCGCAATGTTACGGCAACTGTGATCTCCAGCCGCTACGACAGGGTCCTACTCTTCAACGGTGACCTCGTCTTGTTGCAGGTATGTTGGCCAAGACTTAGAGGGGCCGTTGTCATCCTCTCCTCAGGTGCCAGGTTTCAGCATCTTGATTGGCTGGTGGGGCATGACTTCATGGGGGGGGGTCAGTCATCTGGGCACAGTTCACGTGTGCTGGGCATGCATGCCGTGTATCCGCAGGTCCGTGTACATTTGGTAGAAGAGGCCAGGCAGGTACGATGGTGATATTGTAGAGGAGACCCAGCGTGTCTCTTCTGTAATAAATGAGCCGATCGCAGTTTTCTGAAAGTGAAGTTTAGTTCCACCTTAAGAATTTGGACAAACAACACAAATTGTTACAAAAGACATTCATTTCTGTTATTTTGGAACATCTTATCGGCTCAACTGTGACCCAGAATATGTGAAGAACATCTATCTCTACAGACGGCACCACGAGACATTCCAAGGACAGCGAGACATTCCAGGGACGGCGGGACATTCCAGGGACGGCGGGACATTCCAGGGACGGCGGGACATTCCAGGGACGGCGGGACATTCCAAGGACGGGCAACAGCAACAAATTCTTCTGATAACATATTTCTACAAAAAGTCATTCTAACGTGTAAGAGAGACCGTTGTGGTTCAAGGCCCTACCCCCACTCCAGCCCTGCTAGAACACTGTCCCTCCTGCCATCTTGTGCCCTCCTCCATGCCAGAGGCCTCCTCATGACAGCCCCGGCCATAGACCTTTATATCCAAAGGAAGGAAAGTCCATAATTTCACTGCACCATATTATTATTATTCAGGGAATGGCAAGCGAGTCACATCGCTAGGACATACACTCCGGAGTTACTTGACATACACAGTCAATCACATAAAGTGGACAGTCCACAGTAGTCACAGGTGAAAGCATGTGCAGCCCCTCACAGCCATCTCCCTCTATTCTCTCCTCTGACCAGGGTCATCAGAATGTGTTCTCTGTGGTCACCTCCTAGTTGGGTACACCTTGTCACGATCGCGGCGTCAGACCCCAGACCTTCTCACCAAACTCGTGACCGAAGGACTAGCCGATCTAAAACCGTGATGTCACGTGCGTAACAATGCCACACCCAGCTTCACCCTGCACAATGATTTTCCAGCTAATTGGACCACAATCGACGTGCCGGCAGCCTGAGCGATTGTTACTGGGTCAGGTTAATTACGCAATTAACCCTTAACACTGCCACCACCTCCTTTTTGTACAGAGAAAGAGGAAACTCAGCGATATCAGCAATAACACTATAATGGTTGAGGTAATCGTCTGTATAACACGATCACCGCAGGCTGGTTATACAGAGGGTTAAACAAACACAGTAGCGTTCTCTTTAGAGGCAGGAATTCGTAAATTGCAATAAAGCGCTATAGAAACAGTTCAACACTTTCAGAAGGAAAGATTTATTACTAAAAGGTCAAACGGGTGCAATAAAAATATTTACAGAAAAATATGTAACTAAGATATATATATAAATATACAGAGACCAACAACTCAGCAAAGAGATATCATAGAGAGGTGAAAGGGTTAAGGTACTTGCCAAAGTCCTGGGTTAGCAGATCCAAGTTTCAGAGCGAAAGGGCACGGGTCTCCCCAGGTGGTACTGAGGTTAAAATGGGCAACGTCTTCAACTTCTCTTCTTAGGCCTGACAGCCTAATTTGTAGTTCCCCAGCAGGGGGTGTCTCTGAAGTCAAGGACCAATACCCCGTTTAGGGCATGGAGGTCTGGATGTGGACCTAAACTAAAGCCAAAATCTTTCCTAACTCATATTTTGGCTCATAACTCTTCATATGCACCAGTGACACTCCACCCGCGGGTAAATTATTATGCAGACATGTCTGAGGATTGATTAGATATGAATTATGAAATTATACACTGAACGGTACACGAGATCTCCTTTTCGGCTTTCCTATGTATTCGAGACAAGGCGAGTGACCTATCAAATTGTTTGTCTTCTCTTCTGACGATATGTCCGGTTTTTATGTAAGTCTCTCATATTCCAAGACATGAGACATAGGGGAAAAATGGATTTTTAAAAGTGTTAGCTGGTCCCGCCTTCCTTGGAATGTCTTGAACTCCAGGGATAGCTTGCCTTATCTTATACGAGGTGTTACATTTTACAGGTTCTTCAGACAGCTAGGCCCCAGCTCCCTTGGGGACTTTATAGCTCCTAGCCCCCTGCTGGGCCCTGGCCTCCTGTGGCACCCCTAACACACACACACTGGCCAAATGTCACTGTGACTCTCAGAGAGGGAAGGGGGGAAGTATGAGGGGAGAAAATGGCGATTCTCAACAAAATGGAGGCCTGTGTCAGTCTCTGGGTATACGCTGGTTACACACCTCTCTCGGGAACCGTCCAGGAAAGCAAGCTTTACACAGGGATTTCCAGGCTGGCCTTAAAGGCCTTTTGTAATCTGCCCCAGCCCCCACCTCCCTAAGGTACAGAGTGTCTACAACCGGCCTCCTGCCCTGCCCAGGTAACATGCGTGTTGGTTACATTCTCACGAGTGTGGGGCATCTGGCTTGCATGCCCGAAGTCTCACTGTGTCCCCTCCCAATCAAGCTTAAATATGGGTGCTGACATCACCTGTGGGAGGGCTGTACCTAAAAGGTATGCCCTGAAGAAGCCCCGGTCAGTGGGAGGGGCGAAACATGTAGGCGAAAGGGATCACGTCCTCCTATCCTGAGAGGTCCCCCTGGGAGACGCCATACTGCACGCCGGCCCTCATGTCCAGTCTGGATAGTATGTGCTGCCCTGGTGGGATCTATGGACATTACTACACACCCATGCATGGTCAATCAGCTACCTCAATACTGCGCTACATTGGTAGGCTGGACCTGTTGGCGCCTATCAGGTGGTCAGCCAGGATGGTCTCCGAGGAAATACTGCGTTCCAGAAGAAGCAGCGGCAGACATCGACATTGAGTGCTGGGCACACTAAGAATAATGGTCCACCTCAAGTGGGACATTGTGGTTGTCCCTCTGCTCTTTCCTCACCCAAGTGGGGGTCACCTCCGGCATTACTCATATTGGACTACATTGCTCTATTGCGGACTTTAGCCGGGTATTCATATCTACGTGGACTCTAACCATCCTTCACCAGTTCTGGCACTGCCACAGAGGGACTCTTAGGAGGACATTGTCCAGCTTTCCTAGGATAGGGGAACCAGGGGAATTGAGGGAGGATTGGGTGGTGGTGGTGGCTCCATGTGCCCTAGAGTGGGGTGGGGATCTGGCCGGGGGGTGCTGGGTTTGTGGGGGGTCTGGGGTAAGTGAGATCGGTTGGAGGTGAGGGGGGAAGGGTGGAGGGGTGGATTGGGTTGGGTACATGCATTGATATATACTCTAACCATCCTTCACCAGTTCTAGCACTGCTACAGAGGGACTCTTTGAAAGACATTGTCCAGCTTTCCTAGGATAGGGGGACCAGAGGAATTGAGGAAGGAGTGAGTGGTGGTGGTGGTTGCCTCTGGGTGCCCTAGAATGGGATGGCGATCTGGCCGAGGGGGGGTGCTGGGTGTGTGGAGGGTCTGGGGTAGGGGGGATCGTTTGGAGGTGAGGGGGGAAGGGTGGAGGGGTGGATTTTGTTGGGTACATGTATTGATATAGACTCTAACCATCCTTCACCAGTTCTGGCACTGCTACAGAGGGACTCTTTGGAGGACATTGCCCAGCTTTCCTAGAATAGGGGGACCAGGGGAATTGAGGAAGGAGTGGGTGGTGGTGGTTGACACCGGGTGCCCTAGAATGGGGTGGGGATCTGGACGGGGGGGGGGGGGTGCTGGCTGTGTGGAGGGTCTGGGGTAAGTGAGATCGGTTGGAGGTGAGGGGGGAAGGGTGGAGGGGTGGATTTTGTTGGGTACATGCATTGATATAGACTCTAACCATCCTTCACCAGTTCTAGCACTGCTACAGAGGGACTCTTTGGAGGACATTGCCCAGCTTTCCTAGGATAGGGGGACCAGGGGAATTGAGGGAGGAGTGGTGGTGGTAGCCCCCGGGTGCCCTAGAAATTGACACAAAAATGTATTTAAATTTTATTTTCTCTCTTATGAAACCCCCCCCCCCCCCCAACACATTCTTTCGTCTTGACCTTTCCAATTTCTTTTACCCCTCCCCCCCCCCAAATGACCATGTTTATGAAGGTCATTTACCTGATGATTAGATGTATCCAGTAGTATCTGTGGCCTCATGTAGATCAATCAGGTGCTGCTGAGCCTCTGAAAAACTTACCCCTGTCATTGTTCAGTGGATGTGTGCTGAACAGCCCTGACATTGATATACATGCAATATCTCCAAGATGGATCCTACATATTTTGGTTTTTAAAGGTTTGCTGTATCTCTTGTATTGATAAATCTGTATTTGTAGGCGGGTGCAGTTAGCCATTTTACCACTAGGTGGCTCTGTAGCAGAATAGTGTCACCAGGTGTTAGGCCCCTTTTGGGTGGAACCTTCCCACAAGTGAGTGATGCCTGGGGTGAGTCAGCACCTTTATATAGGCAAGGTAGGGAGGGAGCACAGTAGACTAGGTCCATGGGAGCCATACATCCCACATCTGTGTGAATGTAACCTACATATATGGGCCCTGGACAGAGCCTGAGGCTGGGTGGAGTGGACCTGTATGCAGGAGGAACCAGCTGTAGACAATCTGTCCCTTAAGGGATTGCAGTAAGCGAAACTTGTATCAAAGTCAGAGTTCAAACTTCACAAACAATCCAGCAGGAAGACACCCAACCGAGTAACTCAGAGATGTAACAGGAATGTAGAATGGAGCAGATCTTGGACATGCCGACAGTGTCTGTCTCGGAGGAATGCAACCTAGCCAGTCAGTACTAGGTGGATTCCAGGAATGATGGAGTGTCCCTATCCTTTCCCTCCTGGTTTGGAACCTTTCCTTATTGCTATTCACTGTCCCTGTTAGACGGGTGACCTGTCCATGCACTACCCACTAGCAGAAGACAGGGTCTTAAATAGACTCTGCCTGACCCAAGATGGCCACCAGAGTCACATTGGTTGACAACATCCAACTGGATAGCTTCCCCAGTGACCCAGGAAACTATAGAGGAGAATGCTCCTCCTGACTTCCTCTTCCTCTGCAATGCCGCTGCATTCAGGGGCGTATTTACCACAAGCCAAACAAGGCACTTGCCTAGGGCGGCATTTTTTATGGGGGGCACCACTGATCTGAGAGAGGCTGCAGGCTGCTTGATGGTGTATGCAGAGCCCAACTGTCGTTCCCAGGGATGTCTAGAGCTGTAAAGGTGAATGTCTTTCTCTCTGTCACCGGTTGGTGTTGGGGTTGATAGTGAAACACTCTCTTGGGTGTGGGGATGATGGGGCAGGGGTGTTGTTGGTCACTGTCAGGCTCTTTCCACGGGGGGGGAAAGGGGGTGTGGTGTTGTTCGGTGTCAGGGTCTCTACGCTGGGGAGGAGTGGCGTCCAATTTTTGTGTTGCCTAGGGCAGCATAAAACATAAATACACCACTGGCTGCAGTTGAGTGCCACCTGCAGTGGAGAAAGTGCCTACATGCTTCCCCGAAGGGCTGTCTCTTGAGAGCGATGTTCCCAGCTGGGCGGTGTCCTCCGAGTACTGATGACCCTGGAAGTGGAAGACTATAGGAAGATGGGTGTGAGGTGCTGCTTTCACTTGTGACTGCTGTAGACCGTCCACTTTAGGTGGAGGACAAGTGATTTTGGAATGCATGTCCTTGCGATGTGACTTTCTTTCCGTTCCCTGAACAACACCAGTAAAGTGCAGTGAAGCTAACTACCATGCGGCATTCCATCGTCGGGATCTAAAGGTCCACGGCGAGGAGCAGGGAACAAGATGGCGGAGGGGTTGGCCTCAGCTGGTGGAGCAGGGCTAGTGCCTTGAGCTTGGGCACCAAAACTAGTCAACCAGAAGGACCCTCTGACACATTAATACATAAAGAATTGGGAAAAAACATAACGGAGCAAAAATGTAATCCTTCCTTCAGCAGCAAAACGAAATGTTTATTGCAGAGGGACAATAGAAAGCGTCATTCCGGCTGTCATTCTGGTATGCAGAGTCCTCCATAGCAAACACACACACATGCGGTTCAAGCTGGTTCACTGCCAGTCAAGCTGCCTGGGGGGGTCAAACGATTGATCAACCTCCAGTTTCCCCGACTACTTCAGGAGGGATCATGTAAGACAAGGAAACTAGAGGCACAAAAACCCCGAAGTGTACAGACTGGCAGATATGACAACACGAGACGGAAAACCCCGTCATTCCATTCACAGGGGACGGCGTGTAATGCCGCCTCAAGTGCAAGAACAAGCTTGCAGACATTCTAAAGAGAAACGTTTTCGGTGATCGGAGCCAAGAGGACATTCCTGAGCCAACCCGATGCTGTGAATGACAGTCGCTGGTCCGGTGGTGTGAATGACAGTCGCTGGTCCGGTGGTGTGAATGACAGTCGCTGGTCCGGTGGTGTGAATGACAGTCGCTGGTCCGGTGGTGTGAATGACAGTCGCTGGTCCAATAGTGTGAATGACAGTCGCTGGTCCAATAGTGTGAATGACAGTTGATGGTCCGATATTGTGAATGACAGTCTCTGGTCTGATGGTGTGAATGACAGTCGCTGGTCCAGTGGTGTGAATGACAGTCTCTGGTCTGATGGTGTGAATGACAGTCGCTGGTCCGATGGTGTGAATGACAGTCTCTGGTCTGATGGTGTGAATGACAGTCGCTGGTCCGATGGTGTGAATGACAGTCTCTGGTCTGATGGTGTGAATGACAGTCGCTGGTCCGATGGTGTGAATGACAGTCGCTGGTCCGATGGTGTGAATAACAGTCGCTGGTCCGATGGTGTGAATGACAGTCGCTGGTCTGGAGATGTGAATGACAGTCGCTGGTCTAATAGTGTGAATGACAGTCGCTGGTCCGATGGTGTGAATGACAGTCGCTGGTCCGATGGTGTGAATGACAGTCGCTGGTCCGGTGGTGTGAATGACAGTCGCTGGCCCGATGGTGTGACTGACAGTCGCTGGTCCGATGGTGTGAATGACAGTTGCTGGTCCGGTGGTGTGAATGACAGTCGCTGGCCCGATCGTGTGAATGATAGTCTCTGGTCCGATATTGTGAATGACAGTCGCTGGTCCGGTGGTGTGAATGACAGTCGCTGGTCCGGTGGTGTGAATGACAGTCGCTGGTCCGATGGTGTGAATGACAGTCGCTGGTCCGGTGGTGTGAATGACAGTCGCTGACCCGATCGTGTGAATGATAGTCGCTGGTCCGATATTGTGAATGACAGTCTCTGGTCCGGTGGTGTGAATGACAGTCGCTGGTCCCATGGTGTGAATGACAGTCGCTGGTCCGGTGGTGTGAATGACAGTCGCTGGTCCGGTGGTGTGAATGACAGTCGCTGGTCCGGTGGTGTGAATGACAGTCGCTGGTCCGGTGGTGTGAATGACAGTCGCTGGTCCAATCGTGTGAATGATAGTCGCTGGTCCGATATTGTGAATGACAGTCTCTGGTCCGATATTGTGGATGACAGTCTCTGGTCCGGTGGTGTGAATGACAGTCGCTGGTCCCATGGTGTGAATGACAGTCGCTGGTCCGGTGGTGTGAATGACAGTTGCTGGTCCGGTGGTGTGAATGACAGTCGCTGGTCCGGTGGTGTGAATGACAGTCGCTGGTCCGGTGGTGTGAATGACAGTCGCTGGTCCAATCGTGTGAATGATAGTCGCTGGTCCGATATTGTGAATGACAGTCTCTGGTCCGATATTGTGAATGACAGTCGCTGGTCCGGTGGTGTGAATGACAGTCGCTGACCCGATCGTGTGAATGATAGTCGCTGGTCCGATATTGTGAATGACAGTCTCTGGTCCGGTGGTGTGAATGACAGTCGCTGGTCCGGTGGTGTGAATGACAGTCGCTGGTCCGGTGGTGTGAATGACAGTCGCTGGTCCGGTGGTGTGAATGACAGTCGCTGGTCCAATCGTGTGAATGATAGTCGCTGGTCCGATATTGTGAATGACAGTCTCTGGTCCGATATTGTGGATGACAGTCTCTGGTCCGGTGGTGTGAATGACAGTCGCTGGTCCCATGGTGTGAATGACAGTCGCTGGTCCGGTGGTGTGAATGACAGTCGCTGGTCCGGTGGTGTGAATGACAGTCGCTGGTCCGGATGTGTGAATGACAGTCGCTGGTCCCATGGTGTGAATGACAGTCGCTGGTCCGGTGGTGTGAATGACAGTCGCTGGTCCAATATTGTGAATGACAGTCGCTGGTCCAATGCTGTGAATGACAGTCGCTGGTCCAGTGGTGTGAATGAC
>NW_028321069.1:0-85000 GCF_062004578.1 Staurois parvus
TATAACAGGAGTCCACTAACCTGTAAGTGACAACTGATATTTCCTATTAATATTGTAACTGGGATAATGTGTGCTAGCAGGGTAGAAGGTAGAATGGAGCAACAGCTCCAAGATGAATACGCTGCGACAGATGTGAGCGGGTTGCCCTTCTGGAAACTTGCGTTAGAGATCTGGAGGAGCAAGTTGCAACACTGGGCAGAACCAACAACCTTGAAAGGGGTCTTCTGCTCTCTGAGCAGGTAGCTAATGGGATTAATGTGGAGGGCAGAGGGACTAATCAGGATTATCAGGTAGGAAGATGGGTTACTGTAACATGAGGGAGTGATAAGGGCTCACAGAAAAGGAAGGCTGGCTCTGGGTTTGTGCACCCGAACAGATTTGCCAAGTTGGGTGAAGATGTGGGGGTGGCAAGCACAGGGGTGGCAGCCCTGGATGTCACTGCTATCCCTAACAGTCGGGAGGGCAGACCATCTGGGAGGAGTGGTGAGGGTAGTGCAGGAATGTCTAGACAGCTGGTAGTAGTAGGGGATTCTATAATCAGAAGGACTGAAAGAATAATTTGTTGCCAGGATTGCCTCAACCGAATGGTTTGCGGTCTCCCTGGTGCCAGGGTTTGGCATGTGGTGGACCGGGTTGATAAATTACTAGGAGGGGCTGGGCATGACCTAGCTGTCTTGGTCCATGTTGGAACCAATGACAGAAGGTGAAGGCTCCTTAAGAATCAATTTAAAGAACTAGGCTGCAATTTGAAGGGAAGGACCTCCAAGGTGATATTCTCTGAAATATTACCTGTGCCATGCAGAACTCAGGAAAGACAGGGGGAGATTAGAGAACTTAATGAATGGCTGAAGACCTGGTGTGAGGAAAGGATTTGGCTTTCTAGAGCACTGGGCTGACTTTTCATTGGGGTACAACCTATATGCTAGAGATGATTGCACCTAAATGGAAGGGGTCTGCTGTTCTGGGGAAGAGGTTTATGGGAAGGCAGGAGGATTATTTAAACTAGGAACGAGGAGGAAGGGAGAATTAGATTATAACAGGGTAGACAGATCAGACAGGGGTCAGTACTTATTGGTGGGTGGAATGTGGAAAGATGGGGGGAGGGCTATGGCAGATAAGAAGGTTCCCATGTTACAAACAACCAGTGGAATTGGTACCATTTGTATGAAAATAAAAAATATGCAAAATACGTGTGAACAAGGTGTCAATGAATTAAAGTGTTTGTTCACCAATGCCAGAAGTCTGTCAAGCAAAATAAGGGAGATGGAAGCTTTAGTGCATGAAGAGAACTATGATTTAATTGGTAATAGTGAATCTTGGCTTCATTCTTCACATGACTGGGCCATTAATATTCCTGGTTATGTTCTCTCTCGGAGACAGGTTAAATAGGAAAGGTGGTGGTGTCTGTCTCTATGTGAGAAGTGATCTTAGAGCGAGTGTGAAAGAGGACCTAGTTGATGGAGAGTGTGATGAAACTGCACATGGGGGTACGTACTACAAAGGTAATCATTGGAGTTTGCTATAGGCCTCCCAGTGTTAATGAGGAGGTGGAAACTCAGCTCCTTGCACAGATCGAAAGGGCTGCAAGGGCTGGGACAGTAATAATAATGGGGAATTTTAACTACCCAGAAATTGACTGGAATAATGGTACTGCAGGAAAAGTTAAATGGCAAAAATGTTTAAACCTATTACAGGACAATTTTATGGTACAGTTCATAGAGGCCCCAACTAGGAATGATGCTCTGCTGGACCTAGTAATCTCAAACCATGCAGAGCTTATTACGAATGTCCATATAAAAACATCTGGGTAGCAGTGACCATAATATGATATAATTTGTTAGCATTGTTTAAGAGAGCTAATTTCCCAAGGCTGAGAGCTGCTCTCCAAGACTTAGACTGGGAGGGAATATTGGCATTGATGAACACAACACATAAATGGGAGTTCTTCAAAAAGACTGTATGTGAATACACTGCAAAATATATTCCCATGGGCAACAAGTATAAAAGGCTAAAAATCAAACCTATGTGGCTTACGGCCAAAGTTAAAAAAAAGCTATAGATAATCAGAAAAGAGCTTTTAATAAATATAAAAATGAAGGAACGCTATCATCTTTTAAACATTACAAAGAATATAACAGAATATGCAAAAAGGAAATAAAGGTCGCAAAAATTGAAAACGAACGACAGATTTCAAGAGATAGCAGGACAAACCCCCCCCAAAAATTCTTCAACTATATTAATAGTAAAAAGCTCCGGTCCGAGCATGTAGGCCCTTTACAAAATAATCTAGAGTGGGTGACTGGGGACAAAGAAGGCAAATTTGTTAAATACCTTCTTCAGCTCTGTGTATACAAAGAAGCATGGCGGAGCTCTTGTCCATAATGGGCATGGTATTAACACAGCTCCAGATGATCCACATTGGCTCACAATTGATATGATCCAAAAATATTTAGACAGAATAAAGGTGAATAAAGCACCTGGACCGGATGGCATACATCCACGGGTCCTTAAAGAATTGAGCTCTGTCATTTCAAAGCCATTGCTTCTAATTTTTGGGGACTCTTTAATGACTGGCTTAGTACCACTGGATTGGCGTAAGGCCAATGTGCTGCCAATATTTAAAAAAGGTCAAAATCTTTACCAAGTAATTATAGACCTGTTAGTTTAACTTCTTTTATTAAGCTTTCCAGTATCTTCCCAACCATAGAACACATAGATAAGTTCTTGCTAGAAAAAAATATTTTAAGCAACACACAGCATGGATTCATGAAAGACAGAAGTTGTCAAACAAATCTGATTTATTTTTGCAAGGAGGTGAGCAAAACCTTGGACAGAGGGGTGGAGGTGGACGTGGTATACTTGAAATTTGCAAAAGCGTTTGACGCAGTTCCCCACACACGACTAATGTGTAAGGTAAAGTCTACGGGATTGGAAAACTCCGTATGTAAATGGATAGAAAACTGGCTAAAAGATCGTATTCAGAGAGAAGTGGTTAATGATTCATACACTGAATGGTCTAGGGTTGTCAGTGGTGTACCCCAAGGTTCAGTGTTGGGATCCTTACTTTTTAATATATTTATAAATGATATAAGGTCTGGGATCAAAAATACAAATGTCAGTCTTTGCAGATGACACCAAGCTGTGCAGTGGAATAACGTCCTTACAGGATGTCTTCAACTTACAAGCCGACCTCAGTGCACTGTGTAATTGGGCAACTATGTGGCAAATGAGGTTTAATGTTGATAAATGTAATGTTCTGCACTTGGAGGCTAAGAATATGCATGCATCATACATACTGGGGGGGGGGGGGGGGTACAATTAGAGGAATCAATGGTGGAGAAGGATCTGGGAGTTCTGGTAGATCACAAGCTAAATAATGGCATGCAATGTCAAGCTGCAGTTTCTAAAGTGAGCAAAATCCTCTCTTGTATTAAAAGAGGTATAGGGGAGGGAGAGGGAGAGGGAGGGAGAGGGGGAGGGAGAGGGAGAGGGAGAGGGAGGGAGAGGGAGGAAGAGAGGGAGAGAGGGAGAGGGAGGGAGGGAGAGGGAGAGAGAGGGAGGGAGAGAGAGGGAGAGGGAGAGGGGGAGAGGGAGAGGGGGAGAGGGAGAGGGGGAGAGGGGGGGAGAGGGAGAGGGGGAGAGGGAGAGGGGGAGAGGGGGGGAGAGGGGGGGAGAGGGGGAGAGGGGGGGAGAGGGGGAGAGGGGGGGAGAGGGGGAGAGGGGGGGAGAGGGGGAGAGGGGGAGAGGGGGGGAGAGGGGGAGAGGGGGGGAGAGGGAGAGGGATCATTTTACCCCGGTACAAATTAGTAATGCCTCATCTGGAACATGCAGTTCAGTTTTGGGCACCAATTCAAAAAAAGAACATTGGGGAACTGGAGAAAGTACAGAGAAGGGCAACCAAACTGATGAGACATGGAGGAGCTCAGCTATGAGGAAAGATTAGAGGAACTGAATTTATTCTCTCTTGAGAAGAGGAGATTAAGGGGGTATATGATCAACATGTATAAATATATCAGTGGTTCATATACAGTCATGGCCGAAATTGTTGGCACCCTTGATATTTCTCCAGGAAATCATGTATTTCTCACGAAACGTATTGCATTAACACATGTTTTGCTATACACATGTTTATTCCCTTTGTGTGTATTGGGACAAAACAAAAAAAGGGAGGAAAGAAAGCAAATTCGACATAATGTCACACAAACCTCCAAAAATGGGCTGGACAAAAGTATTGGCACCCTTTCACAACTGCGGATAAATAAGAATGTTACAAGCATGTGATGCTCCTGTAAACTCACCTGGGGCAAGTAACAGGTGTGGGCAATATAGAAATCACACCTGAAAGCAGATAAAAAGGAGAGACGTTCACTTAACCTTTGCATTGTGTGTCTGTCTGTGCCACACTAAGCATGGACAACAGAAAGAGGAGACGAGAACTGTCTGAGGACCTGAGAACCAAAATTGTGGCAAAATATCAACAATCTCAAGGTTACAAGTCCATCTCCAGAGAACTAGATTTGCCTTTGTCCACAGTGCGCAACATTATCAAGAAGTTTGCAACCCATGGCACTGTAGCTAATCTCCCTGGTCGTGGACGGATGAGGAAAATTGATGAAAGATTGCAACGCAGAATAGTCCGGATGGTGGATAAGCAGCCCCAAACATGTTCCAAAGACATTCAAGCTGTCCTGCAGGCTCAGGGAGCATCAGTGTCAGCGCGAACTATCCGTCGACATTTAAATGAAATGAAACGCTATGGCAGGAGACCCAGGAGGACCCCACTGCTGACACAGAGACATAAAAAAGCAAGACTACAGTTTGCCAAAATGTACTTGAGTAAGCCAAAAGCCTTCTGGGAAAATGTCTTGTGGACAGATGAGACCAAGATAGAGCTTTTCGGTAAAGCACATCATTCTACTGTTTACCGAAAACGGAATGAGGCCTACAAAGAACAAAACACAGTACCTACGGTAAAATATGGTGGAGGTTCAATGATGTTTTGGGGTTGTTTTGCTGCCTCTGGCACTGGGTGCCTTGACTGTGTGCAAGGCATCATGAAATCTGAGGATTACCAAAGGATTTTGGGTCGCACTGTAGGGCCCAGTGTCAGAAAGCTGGGTTTGCGTCCAAGATCCTGGGTCTTCCAGCAGGACAATGACCCCAAACATACGTCAAAAAGCACTCAGAAATGGATGGCAAAGAAGCGCTGGAGAGTTCTGAAGTGGCCAGCAATGAGCCCAGATCTAAATCCCATTGAACACCTGTGGAGAGATCTTAAAATTGCTGTTGGGAAAAGGTGTCCTTCCAATAAGAGAGACCTGGAGCTGTTTGCAAAGGAAGAGTGGTCCAAAATTCCGGGTGAGAGGTGTCAGAAGCTTATTGATGGTTATAGGAAGCGACTGATTTCAGTTATGTTTTCCAAAGGGTGTGCAACCAAATATTAAGTTAAGGGTGCCAATACTTTTGTCCAGCCCATTTTTGGGGTTTTGTGTGACATTATGTCATATTTGCTTTTCTGCCTCTGTTTTATATTTGTTCCAATACATACAAAGGGAATAAACATGTGTATAGCAAAACATGTGTTAATGCAATACCTTTTTTGTGTGAAATACTTGATTTTCAGGAAAAATATCAAGGGTGCCAACAATTTCGGCCATGACTGTAGATACACAGAATATAACAGGATACTAACAGTTATAGGTAATGTTGATCCAGGGAATATCTGATTTCCTCTCGGTGGATCAGGAAGGAATTTTTTCCCTGCAGGAGCAAATTGGATCATGCTTTGCTGGGTTTTTTAACTTCCTCTGGATCAACTGTGGGTATAGGATTATAACTTTTTTTTTTTTTTTTAATGATTGAACTGGATGGACTTTTGTCTTTTTTCAGCCAGACTATGTATCTATGTGATTGGTCGAAGCAATGCACCTAACCACAGGTCAGGTGAAATGCTTTGGCCAATCACAGCACAGGATGATGCCACAAGGAGGTGAGGTGAATCCCACACCCTTGTGACGTCATGACAGTATTTAAGGACCATCATTGAGGTGCAGCTCAGACGGCAGGAGCCAGCATCATGAGTGGAGTGGATTTTTTCCCTATTTCGGGTTGCATCAGCGGCGGGCATTGTGATTGACGTTGGAGATACTTCAGGGGACATTTTTTTATTTATTTTAATAAAGGACTTGTCAAAGTCAGTCTCTTGACTTTTTTTACCGCATACTCATTCACATAGGAGGGGGGGAGGCCGGGATCTGGGGCATTCAAGATTACGATAAGCCCCCTGCCTGCAGACCCCCACAACCACCGGCCAGGGTTGTGGGGAAGAGCCCCCCTTGCCAAAAAGCACCCCCCTCCATGTTTAGGGCATGTGGCCTGGTATGGTTCAGGAGGGGGAGGGAGTAGTTTCACTACTAAAATACCACATGACTTAATAATATAACTCATGCAGTATTTTAGTAACTGAGCAGTAACTTACCCCATACTCAGACGCGGTAAGATAACGCTCAGTAAATTGTTCATGTTCGCGGTTGAACATTCTGTAGGTTCGAATGTTCGACCGCGAACCGAATAGGGGGGTGTTCAGCCCATCACTAATCCTCAATAGTCACAAAGAATATACATTCACTATAAGTGAAGCAAATGTCTTTGCAAACCCAGATATTACTCTATATAAAAGTAGTGGGGGCATCATTAGAGTGCTACATAGCCTGTACAGAGAGCAGCAGGTCAGCCTTCGGAAAACTACAAGGGGGCAGACACAAGACCTGCATAAGGAGTGAGAACAGCAGTGACCGGTCTGCATTACACAGAACTCCTGCACATAGGTAAAATGTTGGATTATTGCACAGATCTGGAAGGAATGTACAAAGAACATCAAGACTCAAGAATACACATACTCTAAATTTAAAGGATAAGTTCAACTTAAAAAAAAAAAAAAAAAAATACATGCACATTTTCTGCAGGCAAAAAAGGAACATTTATTTTTCTAAGGAGCCTATAAAGCATTGCCCCATGATCAGCAGATCATGGGTGCAATGCCAAGATCCTACAGACTGTCTATGTAGCTGTCAGCCGGGCAGGCAGTCACTGAATGACAGGAAGATCAGTGAACTACCACAGAGCTCATCTACACCCAAGTAGTTAACTGAGAACTGAAAGCCGTCAGCTGCACTGGATGATGATACTTGAGGTTCATTCATTCACAGAACTCTAAGAATGAATGATGCTGCCATGTGGACGAATCCCCGAACGGCCACACTCTTTAAATTGTGACAGAGACTTTTGGTTATTTTTATTTATTTATGTTTAACAGTTTCATTCCTTAAAATATTTTCACTGCCAAAACGACACTCACCGACTCCTTGGCAGCTCCCACTTAGGATCCGTGGGCAGCCCAAGCTCGGAAACATTGGCCAACATGGTCCCATCAGTGGAGGACAGATGAGTTATTCTCACCAGTGGGGTGTTGGAATTCATCGAAGAGTTGGATTCCAGAGACACCTGCTTAAGTAGAGCAAATAAAAAAGTGTATTATTGCTGACTGCTATGGTAATGGGAATAAATAACTATAAAAAGGTTTATAAGTGAATAAGAAAAGCAGAAGAGAGTTTGTGGAGGTCTTCACTGGGCAAGAAGGGGTTTAAAGGTTCTTGTACTTTCCAAGCATCTCACTGCCATCTAAATGCAAATTGCATAAACTCATTAGCATTTCTTCCCTGGCTGGGAATACATTTAAATGTCATTACTATCATTCTAATGAACACCGCAGCATGTTTGGGGAATTGTGCACCTCCAAGGTTACCGGGAAGACAACAAACACATTGCAACATATGTTCTTCTATCCTGTCCCATAATGGCATCCGAGTTTATGAAACGTTACACTGTTCTATCATCTCATTGTGTGGGTTAAAGAAACCTGATTGAGTTAGACACACATAAGGTTCAGAGGGCCACGTCATGCATCCTTAAGAAAGAAGACAGAAAACTAAGACACTTTAAATTAGAAATACCACAAGCATGTAATGTGAAAGGGAAAATGCTAAAGTGCTGTAAACACATCATGCAGTTTTAAGAAAGATGAGTATGTCTGACTGGATCTTAGAGAAAAAAAAAAAACAAAAAACACATTATGCATCGTCTGAAGGCTAGGATTTTGATATGTTATTCAGTATCTGAGCCTCAAAACTTTCTGGATCACATAGGTTTTTGAAAACCTTTTGCCTGTGAAGACGTACATATAATGGTAAAGCATTTCTACAGATCAGGCAAAAATTAGGGAGGAAAGGAAGAAGAGTGATAGAAATCTTGTATCTACTTTCTGTTACCTGTCGCTTCAGTGGAAACTTGGAGACTTTTTGCACAGTTGGTGTGTTCATAGCCTTCTTGGAAGGGATTTTTATTCGGTAGGTGATAATGATGATGATCAGCAAGATAAAGACAATGGCTACAGTCACCATGATAAGGACACTTGATGAGCTGGAGTAAGTGGCCTCCACTTTCACAACTGGTTCTGTTGGGTAAAATCAATCATTGTAGAGCTCATAAAAGCAACAGTGATTAAGAAATGTATGTGTTTGTATAATGTATTGAATGTTCGTTTTTAAAGACAGATGAAGACAAACATGTAATCTGTTAGCAAGCTATGGACACTCAAATACTCGTATAGAAAGCCTTCACTGAACTCTTTAGCTACAAGTACTGTGGAGCAATTCATCCTCATAGTTCACAGAAGCAGCATTGAAAGATTCCAACTGGTTTGCAGCACTGCTCCACCTCCAGGACTGTGTATGCATTAGAAATGTGTAAACATAAGAATATACATAGGAATATGTATACATTAGAGTTTAGAAGGCTATATGGCTTTGGAGTCATCAACTGAAGGGAAAAGGGGGGACATCCAAGCTGTAGAATCACGGCTATGAGAATGGAGCGTCTAAGCTACTGCTGGGAGGGAGAAGCAGAAATAGCAATTATGTTGAGTCTCTTCTCAGAGGGGGAAGCAGGAAGAACCGAGCTGCTGAGAGAAGGACTTAAAGCAGAACTATTGGCAAAACTTTTTTTTTTTTTTCATTTTTGATAGAGCAAGGGAGGATTATAACCCCAGTCAGATTTTTGTTTTGCAATCTGGGTCCCATTTGTGGAGATTTCCCTTACAATTTCTTGTCCTGTAGCCAAACAAGTGAGAGGAAATCCTTGCAAATTAAAGGAATTCCTTGGGGACCCCTAGGTCACCATAACTAGTGTCTGTGGACAACTCAAAATTTGGGGTCTCCTTTTACTTTCATTTTCAATGCGAATGGTAAACAGGACAAATAGAGTGGGTGAATTCTCCGTAATGGGGGCATAGACAGCAATAAAAACCTGACAAGTGTTTTAATCAATCTCCATTCTATCCAAAACTAAAAAAGGTTTGCCTTTAGTGCTTCTGCTGTGAACGTGGGTGGAAAAATGCTCTACAGTACCTGCAAACCTTGTTTTAAAGGACACTTAGACACTTTTCCCAAAATGTAATAAATGCAGCAATAAATAATAAAAACATTCAGTTATCACATTGCAATCAAGCCTAAAGATCACTGCAATGTCTATCAGTGCGCCATTGCTGCAGTGCACTGTACGGAGGGTATGGACCCACCGTTTCAGGTAGGAGGAAGTAATGAATGGACGATGTGCAATGGTGTCACTGCCCTGCTGCCAGCACTCTTTGCCGAGTGTCTCTACCGTGGTAGCAGATGCAACTTGCACTGTTTTAATTCAACAATTCCTTTTCACTGAATGGATCACATGGAGTGATGTACATTTGTGCTCAATTCAAAAAATGCCAGGGTTCTCAAAAGAGGACTCACCCATTGATACAAGTAAAGGGATTGGTGGTGTGGGTTTTGGTGATGAAGTATGCGACCATGTTTCAGATCATACCCAAAATATGGGTATAACATGAAACATGGTCCAAAAGGCAGACTACGCTTTTAATTCAGTATGAAAGCACACAAATAGTAAACGTTCTTTCTCCCAGAAGAGAAAGCTAGTATGCCGTTTAAATGGTTTGTCCAAATTTACCAAAACCTTCTGAGAACTACAGAAGGTCAGCTTCTTGTATGAAATATGTTCCAATATCCGATATACTTCTATTTATTTATTTGTGACTGAAATATTCTAAAATATAATTTCATCTTAACTTTAAAGAACAAGATAACTTTTTGGCTTTAAGATCCTATATACATCCCTCAGCTAGCTAGGCCTCAGATGCAACATGGACCCAAGAGGCACCTGTACAAGTCTTTTATTCCAAAAGTGAACCTGTACTTAAACATGTAACTATGCCGAGAAACTAAAGTGCTCTGTATTCTGGGCTTTATTAAATAACACTACAAGAATAATTAACACTGATGAGGTTAAGTGTACAGCTAATTTAAAAGAGATGAAGGGATTATAGCGTGGCGAGCACTTGTATGTGGGAAATAATACTATATTGCTGTGATTAATACATGCTTGCTGGAAAACATTTTACCTTGATACATGTATATATATGGGAGATACACAAAAAGTTCACAGTATATAAATATTATGCGATATATGAAAATTCATGTGACAAAATGCACATAAAAAGACAAAATGAAGCAAAGTAAAAGCATAGAAGCATAGAATAACCAACACCTAGATTCAGAAAGGGAACGTGACCTCCACCAAAATCATTCATTAAGAATACTTACACAATTTTATCATCTAAATTAATCAAGGAAAACATATGTACAGAAACGCCAAACACAAAGTGTGTCCCTTAACAACAACATAGTAAAATGGTGGACACTTTTTTATAGTGTGTATAATATCTATCTATATATATGCACACGCACACACACTCTTATAGAAATTATAGGCTATACTCTGGGTCCCCTGCTAAGAGATCATTTACCACTGGAGTTTCTATGAACTCCATTAATATTTAAAATTGGAACACGTTATCTCCATTCAATAGGTAGGTAACCAACAGGCAAAGCTCTGTAGAAGCCCCAGAGAGACACAAGTAGCCATGTGAGCTCTGAGGACCATAAGGATTAAGTTAATTTTAGACTATTTATGCTCAGCTGATACTCTGCCTAACAGTAATATAAACATCACAAAGCACAGTTACCTTGGCTCGGAAGGTGGTCCTTTTAATTAATATATAATTGAACAATATCATGAAAGCACAAGTCACCATAAAGTAATTTGAACTTTCAGTTAGTCAGTTCAACACATTCCTGGTGTATAAAAAAAAAAGGTGGCAAAGTCTTGCAATTCTTTTTATTTAGGAAGTGGCTATATCCTGGGTTGAAAAGCATTTTACCTACAGCATGCTGTCTTGTGTGGAAGCAATGGATTTTCTACAGAGGTCCAAGGAGCCCAAATGCTAAGTTAGAGTTAGGGCTCTCCAATTAGCAGGGAGAATGAGCTTTACCAATTCCAAGGTCTCATTCGGCATGGGGTATGTTGGACCTTTTTAGAATAACTGCTTCCACACAGGGCAAGGGTCCTTCCCTACAGCAAGCTGGCAGGGAATAGCCATCTCTATTCATGCTGTGATTACTTTCTGAACATAAGGATTTAAACACCTTTTGGGTTGATACATCTAAAATGTATATAGCAAATTTACAATGAAGATTTAATTGGGTTTTATAAAGCCCACAAAATCCCCAGTTTATGTTAAGTAGCAAGGCTTCGGGCCACTAAAGTAGAGAAGTGTTCCAAATGATGGGTTAACAAACTCCCACGACTGTACCCTTTCCCCTACTTCTAGGATCTTCCTACACAAACAAACCAAATCTAGCTTTAGAACTAGGCTTAGACTATTGTTTGGCATTTCTTAAGTACATGGAAAGCATCACCATAAAGAAGCGAGAAAGAATACCTGGTAGAACGGTCAGCCAAGCAGTGTGATGTGAATAGCCAATAGAATTCCCAGCCAGACAGGTATACTCCCCAGCGTCCTCAAAAGAAACATTGCGCAAAACCAGAACCTCTAAATCCTTATCCGAGGAGTATGTGCCCGTAGGCTAAAAAAAGAATGGAAGACATGAAAAGAGAAGAGATGAAAATAAAACAGGGAGAAGGAGGAACAAAAGTGGAGGTAGATAAAAAAAAAAAAAAAAGTACAAGCATAATTCTGAAAGGAAAAATGAACACCAAGCAGATATCATCCGCAAATGAAAGATATGCCAGAACCCTTCACCAGGCTGCCTAAGCTCTGTTCTACCTAATATGGCATGCAAGCGAACAACATTTAAAAAAACAGACCCACAACACAGCATACTCAAAAGGCTGATATGGCTGGATCAGACCATTTCTAGTAGTTGGATGGGTAAATCTGAGAACCTTGTATGCCATTTAAAACATTTCATGAATTCACAAAAAATTAGGGAAAATATAGGCAACAGATCAACTGTCAGTGGCAATACAAGCTTTGTTAAAGTGTGTCAAAATATGAATGTGCAGTCTGGTTGGAACCAGAGTCTGACCACGGGCTGTCCAGGGCAGTCTAACTGACCAGCTTCAGACATACCCCCTATCGTACGCAACAAACATTTCTGTATAAGTACATCTCACACTTTTCAAGGTCTAACTGTATCAAATATCTTTACAGGCCAAGAGTCAGCTTGTTGTGGGTATTTTTTTTTTTTTATTGCAATCTCTTCAAAAGCACTTCTAAAGAGCCAGAAACACCAATGGCAGCAGACATGTCAAACTTTTCCAGCAACAGATACCAAAGACCCCAAGGAGTTTTTGCAGGACATCAGTGTTCAGCTGGTTGGCTTTGTTCAGAGTCTATGGTTTACCTGTTGATGGTTCATAAACGCTGAGCCAAAAAGACGCTTCGGCTATTCCTATAAAATTGTTGGCTCTACAAATATATTCTCCTTCATCGTTTGATGTCACACTGGACAGAATTAGGCTAGCATCTGTCTCGGTCTTATCGCTTATCCATGACTGAAGGAACAGACAAAACACTGAGACTTCAGAATATTGTTCCACAAAATTATTGTAATTATCAGCCAAGAAATAGTTGATTGAAATTGTCCACCTGGAGGATGCCACTACCAATACTCATGAGACGATTGAAAACAAGATGTCTCAAATGAGAGGCCAAGCCATTAAAAAAAAAAAAAATACACATTCTTAAGTACTGACGGGTTCCACAGAAGGCCAATTGTGACTGATAAACCCGGGAGATATTATAAGGATTAGTATTTGTCAAAGCACAGCTTTAGTGTATATGACTCAAATATAAGTTCAAGATCGTTATTGTAAGCTGTAGGTTAAAGTGCCAATTCAATTACATGTTTAATTGGCTTGTACATACACTGCTGTAACTTTTACTAAATTCCATTAAGCTTATTTAATGTAGGGCTTCATGCAAACAAAAAAACATTCTAAAGCAATTATGTATTCATTAAAATCATTAAGTGCATTTCAAAACACTTTTAGTATGGATTGCCTGAAATCTTGCTTTATTTTATCTTCCCACTATAGCCTGAACCTCCAAAGCAAAAAAGCCAAAGAACAACAGATTATGCACTGTGGCAGCATCGTCCACTACTAATGAGCTGGATTGGGACAATCTAATATGAATTCAGGCACTAGGGGCAGGTGATTTGAGGAAACCACTAGGAAGACCTCAAAGTAGTGATGATGCTCATTGATGGCCCAATCAGCCATCAATTAACAAAGGAAGCTGCAGAGTGGAAATAGAGATTAGTGGCATCATCAATCTGACTATGCAGGGTGGGACAGGTGTCTGGATTAGAAGGCTGGATGAATGGAATTACAGATACAACATAATGGCAAATATAGCCACTATCATTCTGTATTTAGCCCTTTGGTTGAAACTCTGCTATAATCCAATAGTGCAAAGCGCTGTAACTCAAAGATTAACTAAAAAACTCAACTAAAAAATTTTGTTTGCGCTAATCAGATCAACTAAGAAATAAATTCTAATTGGCAGTTATAATATGCTTTACTTTTCACTGTGATTGCACCTTGAACTGTTTCAATAAACAAAGCCAAAATTACTTATTTATATTTTTTTCCAGTTTTACATGAAAATGTTTAGACAGATCTGAATATTTCTAAGAAACTCTGTATAAAATTTTAACAAACCTAGAGAGCCAGGACAGCAATAAACAATGCTCTTCGAGTTGAGTTAGGACAACCAAAAAAATGAGAAGTATTTTGCCAAAATTAGTAGAAGTTGGATAAACTTGGATATGAAAATATTAGATTACAACAGGGATTAGCAATTTGTAGAACTTCAATAAAACATACACAATGCTAAATGTGCACACGTATCCAAAATTAGCAAACTATGATGTGTAAAATACAAGAGACTATGGGGGAGATTTACGAAAACTGAAGCACTCAGTATGTGGTGCAGCTGTGTATGGTAGCCAATCAGCTTCTAACTTCAGCTTGTTCAATTAAGCTTTGACAATAAAACTTGGAAGCCGATTGGCTTCTATGCAGAGCTGCACCAGATTTTGCACTCTCCAGTTTTAGTAAATCCACCTCATATATATCATGCTGCTCAACATGGCAATTATTGAAAGTTAATTATTTTAATGTGTTTTCATCTTAATGTGTCTTGTCTAAAGTTAGTGTTTGTTTTCTTTTGTTGTTCACAAGTATCATGATCCAAGTTAGAAAAAATGCTATTTTTGTGTCAGACACATTCTATAGACCGTTCATCGGGAAGAAAAGTTTTAGCAAGGATTGCGGTTAACAAATGCGGTTTCAATTATCAGGACTCAAAAATAAGATTCAGAGACAAAATATTAAGCGGCCGGCCTGAGCTCACTGCTGACTTAGCCGCTCATAAATTTCACGGTAAGATTTTCCAATACAGCAGTTATTTTATCACTTGGGATTGCTATATTTCAAAAGTACCCTCACAGGATATAAGACACTGTTCTCGAAAGCTCTCGTTAGAATTTTTAAGGTGCATCTGTTCCCTTCCCCACAGGGAAGATGTCATTATGACCTAAACATATATCCAAAAAATTACAGCTTAATGACTAGAAAGGCCTCATTTTAGGAGTTCCAACTCATGGTCCAGTGATATAAGCTTGTTATGTTCAGGTTGGTAAAATGCTCCGGACATTCTAATGGCTACAGACCAGTTACCCTTGAGGATATTCCAACACTTTTATTGCCGACAAATGCGTCCAGTCTTGTAAACCTAAAACTTGTTTTCATCTTTTGAATAGAATAATGTAATGGATACCAGATGAGCCAACCATGTCAATTTTGCTATATTGTAAATGTCATTTTTTTTTTATTTAAGTCTGGATAGAGTAAAGAAGGGTTAAACCCAATAATCACAAGTTTCCTCTGTTCTTTTCTGCTTTTGCTTTTCATGTTCTTTGTTTCAGAGACACTTGTTTGCATAATATAAAAAATTGGTTGGATGATCTACCACACATATAAGAGAACCACGGCTTTCTTTTGGGTTCCATTGTCATACATGTTTTTCCTCTGCTCCCATGCTGGTGTCACAAATCCAATGCATTTGCCCCATAGTGGGAGATATCTTTCACTTTCTGTCCTGAAGACCCAACAGGAAGTTATAGGAAATAATTTCTATGTTACATAGTCTGGTTGGAAAAAAAAAAAAAAAAAAAAGCGCAAGTCCATCTAATTCAAGCATTAAAAGTGAAAAAAAGAAATACAATCCTATACCCAAAGTTGATCCAGAGGAAGGCAAAAAAAATCCAATAAAGCATGATCCAAATTTGCTCCAGCAAGGGAAAAACAATCCCTTTCTCCCACAAGAGGCAAACAAATATTCCCTGGATCACCTTTACCAATAAATGTTAGTATCCAGTAATATTATGTAAAGAAGGATATCCCCTCCCCTCTTGTTCATAATGACCTATAGCAGTCTCTGAAAGAAAACCATGTATACAACATGAATAAAGTGAAAAGGACTTTACCTTTAGGATTGAGACATAAGGATCTCCATCTTGGCCATACTTGCTGCCATTAATCTCCATGTGCTTTAGCCACTGAATGTGAGGTTGAGCGTCGCTATAAACTTTACAGTGAAACTCCACATCACTGCCTACTATCACCGTCTTATTGGCAGGTAACCCGGCCTGGAGGATGGGCCGATGAGAAGACCGCTCTAGAAAAAAGAAAAGGAGATTCATTTAAGGAGATATATATATATAGATATATATATATATATATATCTATATCATGTCAGAAGCTAATTCCTAAAAACTGTAAGCATATTCAACTATTTCTGTCCTCATCCTTTTATCTTCTACCTTCTATGTCTTTCATACTTTAAAGGAGCCGGACTGTGGCCAATGGGAGTAGAAAATGCCCCAGGGTCAGTGGGAATAAACAATGCCTCAGGCTTGGAGGTCAGTGGGAGTGAAAATATTAAATAGTAACACTGGTCAGAGGGAGGAGAAATAGTGCCCAATCATTGGGACTGCTAGGAGGAATAATGCCCCATCATTGGGGTCAGTGGGAGAAATAGTGCCCCATTTTTGGTGTCATTTAAAGAAAGAATACTACATTTTTGGTGTTCATGGAAGAAATAGTGCCCCACTGTTGGGGCACTGGTGTCAGTGGATGGAATGGTGCCTCACTGTTGGAGGCAGTTGAAGGAATGGTGCCTCATATCAGTGGAAGGAATAGTCTCCCCAGGGCTGGATAAAGGCAAGCAAATGGCTGCAGTTTGGAGACTACTGCGCTATATGCTGAAATGGTGCAGTTTTGTTATCTTACACAAAATAATTGTGTGCCTAGTAAAAGTTTCTCTGAACTGAGGTAAAGAAGTATCTTCCTCCTATAACAGGAGCAGATTGTCTCTTGTAAATGGTTTCTGAAGAGATTGTATGACTGGATGGCTGAACTGACAAAGGGCCAGGTTATCCAAGTTTGACATGAACTAAAGAAAGGCAGCTGTCCATTGCAGCAGCTGCAGCATGGAAAGATTGGACCACTTGTGCTTGTTTTAAGTGTATCCAAATCAAAGATTAAAAATTTAATACTGTATATTGAAGCTTTCTAATCATTATATATGGTGGCTGCATTCGTTTTGTTCCCCCCCCCCCCCTTTCTTTTTAATTGGTGATCCGGCCAGTAACCTACTTCTGGTCCTAAGTTGACAATGCTCACTCCCTGTACTGTACCTATAGACAAGCAGCATTGTCACCCTATGGCATGAAATATGTTAGGACTGCAATACCTCACTACATAACATGAGAGAAGGTGTTCTGTAAGGTGATAAACTAGCATAAGCAGTTGCAGTAATCAAAATCTAAATGCTGGTTACACACATACACACAATTGCAAAAGCTGCCAAATGGATGAGTGTGACCTACTATCCACAATTTCGTGCAACACTATGAAATGATCCAAAGTGTTGGTGGTAGCTGATAATCTGTTGGGTTGTTTGTTACCTAAAGTGTTACTAAACCCCGGACTCTGCATTCACTCTATCTTGTCTCCCACAGTCTACAGAACATGGAAATGCCATTATTTTAGTAAATATAAACTGCTAAATACCTTTTCTCATCAGCACAATATAGCAGTCTTGTGACTTCTATCAGTGTCCAGCAAAGCACATGTTAAAGCTTGTAGGAGGAGTTTTCTTTCTGCTCTATGAGGATTAAGAACCCCTGACCTCTGTCTGAACAGTGCTGACTGGCCCTGTGCTGATCACATGCACTTTCCCGAGTAATAAAAAAACAAAACACCTCACTAGCAATATACACCAAACTGAGCATGTGCAGAGTGACTCCACACATGTCTTATCAGGAGACAAGAGGGGGACACTGGAAGAAGGGGAGGATCAGAGAAGACAGGATCAAAGGGCCTTTTTACACAATGCAGAGGATTAACCCCTTAGGTTCCACAGTGAGTATATCAAGCAGGCTTTACTGCATATACAGACTGATTTTACAGTTGTGGGTTTAGCCATAAATGCATTCACTGTTATGTAACAGAGTGCTAAGCAAACACTTAGCTGACCTTTTATTTGAATCATCATATACATAATTATTCTACACCAACTGGAGGGAAATTGGGTAAGAATTGTAAGATAGGGTATGAAGTGTGAAATGAAAGCAAGCTACAACAAAATCAACCTATTTATTGTTGTGATTACTTTAAAACACCTCTGTAGCTCCTTTAAAAACAAGCTATTTGTTAGGTAGCTTTTGCCAAGTCATTTGGCAGGTCATCTCACCTTTCGTTGGATCCATATGAAAGTTTGTCGTCCGTGTTGTTCTACGTGAGATTTGGAGGCCCCTGAAACCAGCTCTTCACAGGAGACTTTGTGGCTTGTGAAAGTCGCTCACAAACATCTCGGCAGAACTGGTGCGTTGGTCCAACTGAAGGCAGAGAATACTGCCAACGACTTAGCTATGTCCTATGTTGGGGTAGCTACTTGATATTATACCTATGCCAGGAAAGGCAATTTCCTTGTACAACCCTCGCAAAAAGCATAAACAGCACAACAAACAAGCCAGGTATTGTAGGGTCAGACCACGTATACAAGACTTCTTCAATAAAGGCGACAAACAAGACCAGCTCTCATAACGGCTCATAAATATGCATAAATATCCACATGAAATAAATCCCATTATGAAAGTAACGAATTGGCAAAGATTACCGTGCAAGGACCAAAGTATATAAAATGGGAAAAAAATGGATTGCACATTATAACCCATTACATTCCATGTTTAAAGCTTTTGGCACAAAAAAAAAAAAAAAACCTTTTAAAAAAAAATTGCATCTAATATAAGTAACCCTGAGCATGAGAGACAGTAGATCAGCATTTGGAACTAATTCAAGTAGAACTATAGGCAAACTTATAGCAAGGGAGGATAACCAGCCAAATTTTTTTTTTCATCATTGGAGTTTCTGAGATTTCCTGCTTGGATCGCTAGTGTCTGTGCAGGCTTACAAATCGTCTGGCAGGTAAAAAAGTTCTGTTTATTAATTCTGAGTATTTAGCAGCTTGCATGCAGTTAAGCTTTAAAAAGAATACTCCGGCAGTAACCATTGTATTGCCACTGATCAAGAACTTTCAATTGACTTTGGGTTTTACACAGAATTCTCTGAACCCCAGTATACGGATATGAGTAAGACTTTCATTGTCCTCATGAACAGACTGGAAGCCTCTTGCAAAGTTTTTCTGCACAATTTCTCATGCTCAGGTATGCATACTCTACTTGTAATTTTTCTTGCACTAGGTGTGGTGGAAGGGAGCACATTATTAAGGTTTGCATAATCAGGCGTAAACACATAAATAGAAGACTCACCTAGGACATCCAGCTGATAAGTGTGACGGAGAGTTCCATACTTGTTGTCCACTACACAAGTATAATTTCCTTTATCGGATGGAACCACGCTTTCCATAACCACGCTCCACTGCGGGGGTCGCAACTGTAAAGAATGAATAAATAATAATAGAGCTGAATGGCCAGAAAGTTGTCCAGCTAGAGGACAATGTTCTTCAAATGCTGGTTTATGGATCACTAGGAGCCTACAGACCGAAAGCTACCAGTCCACGATAAACGCAAAGGGCAGAAATCCGAAGATTTCAAAATATGGATCTGTTAACATTTTTCATGTTATTCTAAATCAGGCGTGTCCAAAGTCCGGCCCGCGGGCCATTTACGTCTCGGGTGTCGGTTTAATACGGCCCTCCAACAGCCCTCCCTGCTCTGTGTAATGTGGCCTTCCCAGGGCCCTCCCTTCTATGGCAGACAGTCTTCTGCTTGAGAGCAGTGCGCATGCATGACTGCGCCGCACTGGGAGCGACAGAGGGCGGTGACGTCAGGGCCGGGCTTCCAGCGTGAAGTGTGTTTCTCTTCCCCTCCCGGCTGCCGAGCAGAGACTTCAGCTCCAGCTACCTTTTTCACCCTTCACATTAGTGCAGGTAAGTTTTTTTAAAATTTATTTTCAATACATTGTGAAAACTCAGCTGTCAGTTGATCTTAATGTTATGAAATGAAAAGTATGTCGTTTGCAATTAACTTGGCATAAAATAATTTATTTGCATTTAATTGTAATGGTTCAAAGAATGTTCGGAAAAATGTTCGGCCCTCCACCATGTTCACTTCATCCAATCTGGCCCTCTTTGAAAAAAGTTTGGACACCCCTGTTCTAAATGCATATAACAGAACATTGAGTCTACAGTGTGGCCCTAAAACACCAGTGCAGATTATATAAACCATAAAATAAACAGAGTTAAATCATTCAGTTTTAGCAAGAGATGGGAAGGGTTAGAATCTCTGCTGGATTTATTGCTATCTACAGCTCTGGTTAGGAGATTTCCTCTCACTTTTCCCTTGACACTAGAACAGATAAGGAAAAAACGTCTCTTAAGAAGACACAAACAGTAACACCTTTTAAATAGTGGAATGTTATCCACATTTGAGTGGTCTATGTCAACATTTGAAAGATCTCTTCTCACTTCCTGTTCAGGCAACACATTTTGGGTCAGGGTGTTGCAAGGCATTTCTCTAACAGGAAGTAAAGGCAATCTCCCCATAAGGGACACGGACAGAGGTTCCAACCCTTCTAATCACTCTAATACTCAGGCCAAAATGCACCAACTTTCTGGAATCCTATCTCTTGACAATCAAGCCGTACATGCCAAAAACTGTAGAGTTTGGAGATTTACAAGGTAACCAGTATGTCTTGATCCATCTTTCAGTTAGTTCCTAACACTGCAATATAGTGTCAGAGGCACATCAGAGGGAAGATATTCTAAATAAGCACTCTTAGAATGCGGGCATATCTTGGACCTAAACACAAGGAGGAAGACGTAGTTCGTTTTGGCATGTTCTGCTTCAGCTCTATAAACCTAGGAGTGTGATCACAGAGATTACAATAGTTATCTCTTCTCTCTCATCTTTATTCTAAATGGTTCTGTTTACTGAGGCATTTCATCTCATAACATCACGTCCTCACTCCACATACAGTATGTCTAACTGAGGAATACAAGGTATTTCTACACATTTCCTGATGAGCTCATTTTAGGGAGCTAGTGAGCCTCAGACAGAGGCCTGCATTAGCTCCTCAGTGTAGACAAACTATTTGAGGCAGAGATATTCGTTTGAGAAAAACCAAGTGTTTTTTTTTAAGACTCTATTCACACTTGCACGACTCCAAAGTTGCACAATTTCCAGTGTGACTTTGGAGAGTGACTTTGATCTGACTTTACACTCTCTGGATCAAAGCCACATCAAATAGGGCAATGGGTGCCATTGAAAAGAATGGGCTGTGACTTTAATGTTCAAAGTCGCATGACAAGTCGCACAAGTGTGAATGGAGCCTTACCAGAAAAAAAAAAAACACAACACATGGATTCATCAAGTTTCATTCAAGTTTCTCAAACATAGAAGCTTTCAAATGCATATCTATCAAAACTTCCAGCTGCTGAGCATATATGGGTTTTTTTGGTGTAGTGGGCATTTACGGTCATGGTGTGAGTATAAGCCAGAGTCGTGTCCCTTGGTTCAGTGTATGTTTAATGAAAAGCTGAACTTTAGGAAGATATAAAAGAAACAAAATTAATGCAGCTCTGTAATCATTAATACATAATCTAATATATTTTTAAATGAAAGAAGTGCAAGTAGCTGAATTTGACTTGATATCAGCCCCTGGTAGTCTATGTATAGCAGGCCTGGAGTGAGAAAAGAAGAAGCAGCACAAGCAGCCAATCGGGTCATGTGCTTACAAGAAGCATGCCGATAGGAGAAGAAAACAGAATGACAGATGAGCTCATTGTTGTGCTGCTTCTCCTTGCACTGTCCAATCACAGGCTGGGACAGATCTAGGATGACCTGGGTTGTATGATGCTGGCCAGAGGACATCTAGCAGCAGAAAAGAAATACTGTGGGGCAAATCTCTGGACTGGTAGTAAACACTGTAGCAAAGGTTAAAGCTGGGCTTTATATTTTTGGGCAGTGTGGTGACCTAACAAGGAGCTTACAATCTAAGGCCCCTAACTCACATTCATACATACACAAATTAGACAGGAGCCAATTAACCTACCAGCATGTGTTTGGACTGTGGAAAGAAAGCAGAGTACCTGAAGGAAACCCATTCAAGCACAGGGAGAACATGCAAACTCCATGCAGGTAATGCTGTTGATGGCTTCGAACTAACTACCCTAGTCGTTGACTGACTGACCAGCACTGGCGTCCTTTGTTTACATCTCAGCCTGGACAATACCTGCATGGAGTTTGCCTTGGGTTTCTCCCACATTCCAAAGACATGCTGGCAGGTCAATTGGCTTCTGTCTTACTTGGCCCTAGTATGTGTATAAAATTGGCTATTCTCATGTATTTCCCTATGCTGCAGACAAGTCCCTAGATGAGCAATTGGGGAAGGTTAAGGAAAGACCCAACCTCATAAAAAAAATTGCCAAGAAAAGTCTATGGAAAGGCTGACAAGTGTATCAGAACAGTGCACAGAGAGCTGGGCCACAGATGTACCAAGAGTCAGATACAACTGATCAGATATGTACATGTATTCATTTTTATCTTGTATCTTATTTTTGGCTGGGATTCTGCTTTAAAGGCCACGTCTCCTTTAGTAGAAAAAAAAAAAGTGTGCAATGGATCACAAGTTCAATGTCAGGCTCCTGCAGACTCCTCCAAAAGGCTCTATACCCCCACTGGGGTATAGGTTTTCAGTGGGAGAGCTGGGGGAAGTGTCAATGCACTAGTAGTGCAGTTATCACTGTACACACATTCCATTGAAAACTATAAGTCAGTCTGCCATTGTGGCAGATGAGATTTCATTCACAAATCTCTGAGTGAATGATGTGGCTGTGTGGGCAGTGCCAATTGGCATCATGTTACACCCTGAATTTGGATGTAATATGTACTGTATCCTTAAAATGATTTCTCTTTTTTAAATTTTGAGTGAGGAAGCATTAGAACCTCTAAAAAGCTTCAATCCTGTCTGCATCTCTGTTGGTGTCAAACACAGGAAGTGGTGTTTATATTTCCAACATCTAAATCTAAAACTTTTATTCTGTAGCTCAGGACAGAGTAGAGTATGGCTAATAGACTTGTTATGGATTTCTAAATGCAGTCTGTGTCCCATTGGGGTGATTTCCCTTCATTCATTGTCCTTGCTTTATTTCAGCCTCATAAGGGAGGCCAAGGGTCCTTTAGAAAACTTTCATGCTCTGTTTTTGTTGCAGCCAGCCTCTCCTCCGAGACAAACCCCGGCTGGCACGCTCAGGATCCCAAGCACAGTGAGACTGCACAGGAGTCTGGCATGGAATAATCCAAAGCTTTTTCTGGGTCATTTAGTGTCTACAGACTTACAATAACAGATTCCTGGGAGGATTTAAATATTAAGGCTCTGTGAAACCTCTGAAAGGAAGTCATATGAAATTCTCCATAGAGGAAAAAGGGTGACTCAGATCAAGGCAAGTACACATGCAGATTATCTTATTGGGAATGTTGGGAAAAAAATGTACCTGCATTAGATAATTTACATTCAGTTGCAACAACATAATTTCAAATTATTAAAGAAGGCAGGTGCAATCTGCTTCCTTCACTGTAGGTGGTGCCAGACTAGAGTGGTAGGTGGCGCCAGACTAGATTGGTATCAGCCAGGGGAGGAAGTCAGGAGAAACTCTGTTTCTCTGTGGTTTCCAGGTTCCGGTTAGCTATGCTGCATCTAGGTCTTTGGTGGCCATCTTTATAAGCAAAGAGTCTTGATAAGTCCCTGGCCCCAGGTTTTGGCACGCATTTTGCAAAGTGGTTAGAGTAGGGAAAGAGCCTGTAAGAGAAAGTGACGGTGACAGGGAAAGGTTCCAGATGAGTAGGAACAGGCTAGGAACTCAAAGTCCTGTACTGTACCCTCGGACCAGTCAGGCTACATTCCGCCTTCTCAAGACAGATGCTGTCGGTGTATCTTTACCCGCTGCATCTCTGCCTTGAACTGAACTGTGAGTGTTACCCTAAGCAGCGCTCTCCCGCTGGAGATGTTCGTAGTTGGCATTCTCTGCAATACAAGTTCTAGTTCATCTACAACCGGACCCCGTGTCTTTACCGTCGTATTGTATTCAGACAATGGCAGCACCCACAGCTGGCTTAATACCTTAACAGTAGCTGACCTTGACTGGACAGTCATTGTTCACGTATTCAGCCAACCATCGGTGCTGCATATGTCTGAACACAAATTTTTCCATCCATTAAATGCAGTCACTGTTCAACCGATCATTTTATACCTGGCTCAGTCGACTGTTGCAGACAGAGCCATCATGGATCGAATTTTGGACGATTCAGCAGGAACTGGCCAAAAATTGTGTGGTCTGTGACCAGCTTAAGGTCTGTAAATGTGTAATTATTTAGGAAGCCAGAATTACAGGACACAATCATAAACCCGGAATTTGTGCCAAGAGGAATAAAATAAACTCCGTCCAGTATATACATTCCCTCCAATAAACAGAATTAGACAGGGAAGGTTTCCGAGAAAGATCCCCTTCAATACTTTATCTGTATTTACAGAGCTTGTTGGGAACAAAGTGTTTATATGTAAGAGGACAGGCTCCAATGCTCGGGTTTCACACATTTTGCCCTAAAATAAGATTTTATCAGGCAGAAAGCTTGTGTCTGGAGCCTGTCACCACTGCTGCTGAGACAGCTTGACCAGCATCCCAGATACTGTGACAGGAGGTCAGCGGGACTTCTGAGACGACTACAGTCCCTTCTTTATTAAATGTATGCTTGTGAGGAATCTGTGGACACTGTCCATTGCCTGACTTGTGTGTAACCCACTGCAGAAGAGTACCGCTCATAGAACAAAGAATGCTATATACCAAAGAGGAAACAAAGCCCTCTATGGAGCAGAATATATATATATTATAATAAAAAAAAAAAAAAAAAAAAAGGAGGGGCAGCACAGTGGCTAAGTTGTCAGCAATTCTGCCCAGCAGCACTAGGGTCATGAGTTCCCAAACCATGGCACTACCTGCGTGGAGTCTGCATGTTTCCTCTGGGTACTCCAGTTTCCTCCCACACTCCAAAGACATGCTGGCAGGTTAACTGGCTCCTGTCTAAATTGGCCCTAGTATGTGTATGTATGTGAGTTAGGGGCCTTAGATTGTACACCCCTTGAGGGCAGGGACTGATGTGAATGTACAATATTGCTGCGTAAAATTTATGGCACTATATAAGTACATGTGATAAAATAAATTTTTTGGCAAAAAATTGGATAAGCCTGATTTTAGTCCTTCTACTAAAACAACTAACCAAAAATCTGAAAATACAAGCTATATTATACATGCACTATTAATTCTCAAATTGGGTAGCACAGTGGCTAAATGGTTAGCACTTCCGCCTGGCAGTACTAGGGTCGTTGGTTCGAATCCTGACCATGGCACCACCTGCCTGGAGTTTGCATGTTCTCCCTGTGCGGGTTTCCTCCGGGTACTCCCGTTTCCTCCCACACTCCAAAGACATGCTGGTAGGTTAATTGGATCCTGTCTAAACTGGCCCATGTATGTGTATGTATGAATGTAAGTTAGGGACCTTAGATTGTACACCCCTTGAGGGTTAGGGACTGATGTGAATGTACAATATATATGTAAAGCGCTGCGTAAATTGACGGCGCTATATAAGTACCTGAAATAAATAATAATCAGTGTATTAAAGGCAATGGAACTTTCAACTTAAATTAGCTAAATACCATTCCATGCATATCAAACCTGTTGGTTTTATATAGAATTGAAGCAGTATTCCAAAGTGCTAAAGAGGTTTAATTCCAAGCCTATAACAGGAGTTACATCCAACACGTTTCGGGGGGGGGGGCACACAATGGGGGCACACTTCATCAGGGTTTTAATGTACAGTATCTGTTGGTAAGGACTCAACACAATTATTTGTACTCTGTGTTGAGAGCACTCAGCAATGTTCAACAGCTGATGGAAACCACAACCATATAGTTTATGAATTGTGGCACAGGGAGTTGGGTTCTACCATACAATATGTTGGGTTGCTATTCACAATCAATTGGATCACAATGCAACAAGCAGGTGCATCACCATGCATTGTGGTAATGCATATTTTAGATGTGTGAATGGGCCCTAAAGCTGGCCATACACTAGTACATTTTCATCCAAACACTTGTGTGAAAATTTTCATTACATTTCATGACTGTGTGAACATTTTCATTACATTTGATGACTTGATGAACATCATTTGAAAGTCGTTCGAAAACCATTTGCTTTTAATTTTGTAGTGAAAGGAGTTTTCCACATTCACTATTAGAAACTCATTCAATAAAAATGTCCATCCTCAGTTCACGAATGTTGTCGGTTTGTTTTTAGAATGTTTGTTAAATTTTCTAGTCATCTGTGGGGTCAGACATTTTCAACAAAATTCTACTGGAAGATGGCCAGCTTAGGCTAGCCATAGAATGATTGGAAAAAACAATTAACTCGCTGGCTGATAGGAAAAAAAACTAACTTGTTCCCTCATCCACATAAGAGAGGCGGATGGAAGAATCCTCCCCAATGTGCTATGGTATTCTGAAAGGCGGGACAACGTCACTATAAAAATACATTGATCAGCACTGCAGCCGACTAGCTGCAGGTGCTGATCAAATGAAAATTTTCCAACAATCATGCGCGAGAAAAGCCAATTATGAGATCGACTTTTCTCAAGTTGGAATGCCCATAGATGGTACAAAATTTGGCCAGCTCCTGCTGAACTGGCCAGATTTTGATCTATGGATGGCTGGGCTTTACTTCACATTACATAAATAAGGAAGAGGATGGTGGTGGGTTACACATTTTATTTAAAACACCTACTCTTTCAGATGCCATATAGACAATTAAGTGAAAATGAATCACATCTAAACCTTTATATTCCACCTCATTTCCAATGGACAGGTTCCCTATTGTTTAAAATGGCTTTTTTTACAGACTTGGGCGCAAACTGTTCTTTTAAGTGGTAATCAATTAGCCAGTGTTAATGTGCGGTGTGATGAGAAGACAACAGGACCAACAGATAAGAGATAGGCAGGACTAAACTGTTTATCTTCTGCTGCCCTTCACTTTCCCTGGTTGATATGCTCTGTCACAGGGCCCTTTGTTTAGACATTCCTGGGGCTTAGAGCTTTCAAGCCTTAAGTGAGAAAGACAGAAAATATTTCTACAAGCCCTGTCACTCAGTCTGGTGGTCGGGGCGCAGGTCACATGCTGAAGGTCACATCCTCTGTGGCCACAATGACAACCAAACACAAGTCTGACAAAGCACAAATCTGCAATTAACAAGCAAGACCAGGAATTAGGGCTCTAGCACAAGAGCGCTGGTTTTTCCCAGTTGAGCATGGATTTGGCTCTGTGCAGTACTGATGTGTTTATCTTCAGAAAACTCAGCAGACAATAAGCCAGGTCCAAAATGAATACCTCCCTACTCTCTGCAATGGCCCAGAGGAAACCCTTTAATATGAAAATAAAAATCCCTAGTCAGTTGACCATGCAAAAAACAAAAACAGCCACCATCAAAAGTAGACAATACCATAAAAATGTAGATCAGTCAAACACGTTTGCAATTATTTTCGGCACTATTCCTTTATGGAAATGGAAAGTGAAGTTATAATTCTGCGGGTGGACATACTCATTTCAGAAACTAGCCACAGGACCAAACTGCAGGTACACACACCTTTAATAGATCCTTATTGAATTGCTGAGGAACATTACCACCTACAGCACCTTCCTACTTACCCATGCATATGATGGACAACTTTAGGGGCCAACTGCAAAAATGTACCCCCAAGTGAGAGGCTAAAATTTGCATATTAGTACAGCTGGCATTCAGGACTCCATAGGATTTTTTTTAAAAAGTATATTAGTCCTGAGATTAGTTTTCTAAGATTAGGGAACTGACAAGTGTGTATTAAAAGTAGAATTCCACAATGCACAAAGCCATCCACAATATTGCCCCAGCTATATAACCAACCTCATCTGCAGATATCGCCCAAATTGTCTTGCTCTCCTGCTCCCTTGTTACCTCAGGACTTTTCTAGAACTTCTGCCATCCTATGGAACTTCACCCCAGTATGTCTGGCCAGCTCCTACCCTGTCTGCCTTTTGGCGATCATTGAAAACTCATTTATTCAGGAAAGTTTTCCATACCTCCACCTAAAAAGCTGTACTGGAGTCACCTCCATCAGATCAACCCCTGCAGCGATTACCTTTTGTTACCTAATCTCCTTCCTTCTAGATTGTAAGCTCCATGAGCAGAGCCTTCTATACCTTCTGTATTGAACTGTATTGTTGCTCGATTGTCTCCCGTTATATTGTAAAGCAATGCGCAAACTGTTGGCGCTATATAAATCCTGTATAATAATAATAATTCTAGGCTTTACTTAATTATGCTTAAAAATGCTCTCTTTCCCCTCTTTAACACCTATACTAAAGGAATCTTTGCAAAAAGGAAAGGATGTCTATACTTACCTATTTTCAGCCTGCTTTAGTCTGATCCAGCCAGTGGCCGCTGAAGGGGAGAGGAGGGAGTGCCAAAAACAGACAACGCTTCCAGGCAAAACCAGCCATTGTCGATCACGTGATCAGCATGGGCAACAAATAGGTAAGAATATACATCTTTCTTACACAGGTTAGTTAGTATAGGTGTTAGGAGGGGAAAGGGAATGTTTTTAATCATAGGTAAAGGCCAGAATTCACCTTCAGTACATTTTTTAACCAGGAGACGCGGAGGATTGGGATAACTGGTTTTAAAGAGGAACTTTAACACTAGCCCTACATGGCTTGAATTTCAACTGGAATTGGAGCTGTGGACGGTCCTGTCCATGCTACTTTGGGGTGACAAAAGTCAATTAAAAAATAAGCTGAGCTGGGTGGAAAATTATTGGCCTAACAGTGACTACATCCTATCACATGCAGTCACTGTTCAGGTATTCAGACAGCCACTGGTGTTTAAATAACATAGGAGGCAGGGGAGATTCCTTAATCAACATCATTTAACGTGAATTACCAATTCGTTTTCTTTTGTTTAGCCCGAGCACTGAACTGGAAATATCCATAAGTGTATGGCCAGCTTTTCTTCAAAAGAGAGACATGAGCTGTGTGAGCTAGGCAAGAGACAATTTAGTAGGATTTTCTAACTTTAAAGTATACTTCAGATTCTGAAAAGGGTCCAAGTGTTTCTGCTGATAAAGAGATGAACAGAAATAATCCTGCATTAAGCAGCAATGCATCATCAGTATTGGGGAGATCATCTGATTTGAGTCACATATTTGTCTGATTGGCCAACTTTGTAAAAGATCCCCACAAGTATAGTCAGCTTCAGATTTTACCAAAATGCTAATGTGATTTATTACACAGACTATGAATTAAAAAGATCCTAGAATATTTTAAATGTCTTCCATGTTTGTTACAGAGAGATCTATTTTTGTTATGCTCTGCTCCTTTCTGCCCTGTAACAATGTAATTGTGAGCTGTGAGAAGTGTGTGTACAAAGGATTAGGCGCTGTCTGTTGGCACCGGACACAATGGTACTTCTTTTGCTATCACGTGTGTCATGTGACCAGACCCTGACCTGAACATTCCTGAGTAGCCAACTTTCCCATCCACAGTCAGCTACAGCAAAAACATGTGAAAGGGTTTTCAGGAGAAAAAAAAAAAAAAATGTCAGCGATTAAAGATTAATAAGACCTGCATTAGATGGGATAAAAGCACACAGTGTCTTGAGAACAGGAAGATAAGGAAATGAACACGCAGAATGCAAGCAGCACAGATTTAAATTACTTGTGTAAAAGGTTTTGGATCCCTTGGTTGCAGAAATCTTGCCTGTTTCATTACTGAGTTCCCAGCTCCGCCCCCTACCATCACCACTGTCAGGGGGTCTCATTCTCTTTGTTGGGTTTTTTCAATATTTATCCTCAGAGTGGGACTCTGGCTTAAAGTGGTTCTAAAACCAGAAGGTTTTTTTTTTTTTACCTTAAAGTGGTTGTAAACGGTTACATATACCCAGTGGGGTGACTGGCCTCAGATGACACACAGAGATGAAACAAATCCACCTACATAAAATTGTACCCGTCTAGTTGCACTCTTCTCTCCATCCATTCAATGTGCTGAATTTATAAAGCTTGTAGAGTTGTCAAAAAAAAAGGGGGTGGAAGAAAGGAGCTGAATTTACACTCTGTAGAGCTCAGTGAGGACAGCTCTGAGAGGTGATTGGAGGAAAGGGACCCCCCCCCCCTTCACACAGCTCACAGGAACAGAGCTGAGGCTCTCAATCTGCAGGTGGTCCCTCCCAGTCACCATTTTTCTCTTGGTGTCAGGCAAACTTGTCAGAAGAGATTCATGCGGATATGAGGAACAAAGCAGCTGATAGAAATGAAACTTAGTGCTCTCAATTGTGACAAATATACATTATAGAGGGATATGCTTTGTTCATATTTCATGTCTGAGGTTTACAACCACTTTAATGCATTCTACGCATTAAGTTAAAAACCCTTCTGTGTGCAGCTATCCCCTTATACTTTCCTGAGCCCGATGTCGATCCAGCATCGCTACGCTCTCTCCTGTCTCAGAAGCAGCAATTACAGCCAGTGAGGAGGGATTAAGGGGCAGGGCCGAGTTGCACTCTGTGTGTCTATGGGCACACAGATCACGGCTTTGGAGTGGGCCCGCATGAGTGCGCAATAGCAAGTGGGGACACTCAGCAAGGGGAAGAAGCATCGGCAAGGGACATGAGAAGAGGAGGATTGGGACTGTTCTGTGCAAAACCATTGCACAGAGCAGGAAAGTATACCCTGTTATTGAAAAAAAAAATTCCCTTTACAAAAATCGCTTTAAAGGTAAGCTAGTTTTCAAAATATGAAAGTTTCTTTGCAATGTGTATGTTGCTAAGCAAGTTGGGCGCCATTCACACTTTGAGTTATATGTGGGAGATCCAGCAATTAGCGGTGGTAGGCAGCCCCACTGAGAAAAATAGGAGGCTGACAGTTCGTGGATGGTCACATATAATCACTTATGAGGCAAAAGATCGGCCCTGGATGCAGACATCCAGGGCTGCCCATTCGCAGATAATCGCTCCATGAGAAAAGCCCCCCGTTGCTTTCAATGAGGCTGCCACTCTCAGCTAGTCGCTGGGAACCTCTTGTAGGTCTCCCCTATATAAACATTAATGGCCCCATTCTCAAGTGTGAATGGGTTCTGAAGGGAATGCAAGATGTCATTCCACACTAGGAATATATTTGCGTTGCAAGTAGCCTCTTCTTATTTGTCCACGTGTATCTCTTGCAGTTGACAATAAATCTACATGTAAACCAGCAATTCTTTTTAAAGTGGCTCTTTGCTTAACCCAGGCAAGGAAAAGAAACAGGTTCACTTTAACCTAGTCAACAGGAGCCATGGAAAGTCCTGTGTAAGCTCATTGGAGTCATTCCAGGACTATAGTCAACCCATGTGGTTGAGCCGATTGGCCCAGTCACATAGGTAGGGTCACATGCTCCTCCACACCAGGAAGTATTGGTTGAAGTACTTTTGGCTCCTGGTTCTAAGCAGTATGGAAATGTAAGTATATGTGGGAGAGGAGGGATTAAAGGCAAACTTGTTTATTTTGCCAAAAATGAGCAAGGCACCAGTTTGCTCTTAGGTAATGCATGCACAATGACACAAGTGGAGATGGGAATTTCAACGGGAACATCTTTCCTCTGGAGTGTCCAACTGATAACTGAAGAATCACACATAATGGGATTGACTCTTTAAAGCTAACATCTATAGAAAATAATTTTATAAAATTATTGAAAAAATACAGATGTTCATAGGCTAAGCTGCACAGAATATATCCGGTGTGATTTGGGATCAAGTTGTTTATAAGTTGTTCACCAATAGCAAACTAAAAACACTCATCGTTGGTTTGAATAATGAAAAGAAAATACCTTGATTCCACCAATCCGATGCTCCCCTCTGAATTCTTTCCCATTTTTCAGCCAGTAAATGCTGGGCTGAGGCTTGCCAGCAGCAGGACAGCGGAACCGGGCTGTGCTAGCGGCTGGTTGGGCATAAAGTTTCTTCTCTAGTTTTTCTGGCTGTGTCCAGTATGGTGGTTCTGAAAGAAGCAAAATTAGAAATTTAATATCACAAAAATTTTGTTTTAAAATTTTGAGAGGCATGGAGAGAACTGTCTCTGCTGTCAGCAGCAACCAAAATACTTCTTTAATTTTCTAGCCTGCCCTGGAGAAAAGATAGCAGCGGATTGGGAGATGTGAGCAACACTGACAGTTCTCGAAACAACTCCAACAGTGAGACACAATGTCTGAAATAAGTATGGCCTCTGTGGATCAACTTTAGTTTTTCCGCACTAAAACCATTAAAGGAAATGTATTCATAAACTTAGTCATATACATTACTATAGCAAGCCCTTTAAACAAGACAGAGTAAAATCGATTATGCAAGGTTTCTTAACCTGTTTCAACAAGTGCACAATGTTCGTAATCATTCACATACGTATTGTATTTTTATTTATTACAGGTACTTATATAGCGCCATCAATTTACACAGCACTTTACATAAATATTATACATTCACATCAGTCTCAGTCCTCAAGGAACTTACAATCTAAGGTCCCCAACTCACATTCACACATACACATACTAGGAACAATTTAGACAGGAGCCAATTAACCTCACATGTCTTTGGAGTGTGGGAGGAAACCGGAGTACCTGGAGGAAACCCACGCAGACATAGGGAGAACATGCAAACTCTAGGCAGGTAGTGCTGTAGTTTGAATTTGAACAGACAACCCTAGTGCTGCCAGTCAGAAGTGCTAACCACTTAGCCAATGTACTGTATGTAAGAATGTATGTATAAATCTATTCAGTTGTATCTGAATCTCAACAATTCTATGGGTCAGCTATCTGGGCACCATGTCTGATATGCCTGAAAGCCTTTTTCCATAGAATTTTCTTGGCAAGGTAGGTCATCAGATGTTTCTTCAATCCTCCCCTATTGCTCAGCTTTCGACCTGCGTGTAGAATACAATAACACATGTGCATAGATAAATTGTACAAACATACTAGGGCCAATTTAGACAGGAGCCAATGAATGGACCAGCATGTCTTTGAAGTATGAGAGGAAACCCAAAAGGGATGTAGGGAGAACATGCAACCTCCATCCTGTGCTAAATGTCCACCTATCCTCATCTGAAACATCTGGAGTGGTCAACAACAAAACCAAAACATACCGTACATAGGGTTGTTGATGTTGTCTTTCCTGGAAGTTTTTGGGCCTAGATGGCTGCTTAAGCCCTAGCACTGCATCCTAGATGAAGCGTATAGCCTCCCGAATTGTGAAAGTATAGGGAATTTGTGATGGACCAGACAAAATCAAGTACAAGTGGTTCTGGGGGTAGGCTGTTACTTTGCCCATAATGAGTAAATTGACTGATTCTCCTTTCATCACAGCCCCAAGAATTTCAATTTCTTGTCATAAGTGGATGTACATGGCAACCACATACATACCATGAAAGTTACAATTAAATTTATGTAAAAAAGTTTTCATTAGCATGGATAAACAGAAGAAGATGTTTGTGTGCTGGAAAATTTCACTCTCTGCTATGCTACCTCTTTTTCAAACTGCCTCTCTTAACCGTAATCCCATACGAGAGATCTATCGGCTATCACATAGATAGCTCCTTTGGCTGCCCATAGATGTGAATGCAGAGCAAATGGTACATCAATGCCAAATATCACAGTTATGACTAGAGTTGCACTGTTACAGATGGCTCATAAAGCAACTCCTTTTCAGTATAATCCATTAAGGAATACAGTGTGATTGGCTGGAAAGCCTTACCACAGTATACACATCATAGTAAAGTACCTTTAATTCAAAACAAACATATGCTGATTCCAAATCGGTGGAAAACAGCCAGCTTCATGCAAATAGTAGAAATATTTGCTTTCCAGCGTAATCGCACCTACAGTATGTCCACTCTCAGATTGCAGCATACAAATGACACTACCCATTGAGCTTATCATTCGTTTTTATTTACAGTGCTGCGCTGACAAAGTCAACGCCTAAGGACAATATTGGCATAAGGCAGCTCAATTTTCAGATCGATAACAAGTAAGATGATAAATATTGGAGTTTCACAAGAACAATGCGGACTATTGACTTAAACCCAAGGCACCGTCATCCATGTACATCCAAGCATACAGGCAGAAAGGGACAGGTTCCAACCTCTGGCAGTGGGAAGGGGAAGTGCTGTCCAGAGCAACCAATCATATTCCAGCTAGATTTCTCATTCATTTTAGAATTGGAAAGAGGATATTTAATAAGTTAAGGTACACCCAGAAGTTCTGCAGTGAGGAGTTCAGTTCCTAACAGGGAACCTATACAAGTTCTACCATGCTTGTGTGTGTGTGGATGAGCCGTGGGTGAGCCATGGGTGCTTGGAATTCCACAAAACAAACCAAATGTAAATTTATGACCCCCTTCCTTGTGAGTATGGCTACAATGAACATTAGATTATAACCTCATACTGAGGCTGGGACTCATGTGAATGGCCACTGGAACAGATGTCCCCACTAGAAGGTTCCCCTCTCCTTCTGTTTAGATGCCAACTGCAAAATTTTGAACATTCCATCACTTTTAGTCTTGCCAACAATGGTCACTGAGACAAATCCAACCTTTCCAAGAGGGACACAGACAGCTATTAAAACATGACAATGCAATGCACTTGACAAATACAACATGGCTGTTTTTTTCCACCCTTGGACGTCAATGGTAGTGTATCAAAATGCATATAGTATGTGTTTTAATGAGTTGGCAACACATAATAAAGCAAACCTTTACTTAAAAGTGAAAGTACCACTAACCTGCCTCCCCCACCAACCACCATATTTCAATGTTTACTGAAACATGTCTGTTCCTACTTCCATCATTTTTGCCTAGACAAGAATTGCATACCATTTGGGCTGCCCAACCTCCCACCCACAACCTCCAGGTTCATGTCTTATGTCCCAGGAGGATGTGGGACCAATCTGATGCTGTGCAATCTCATGAATGCGCAGTGGGCTGTTAAACAGCAGGAAGTCACAGCTGGCTCCCATAGCCAAGATCGCGGCATTGGGGATCCAAACACTGGAGAAGTACCAGCCCAGGTGAAGAGAGTGCTGACTCCTGGGCTGGTGAGTGTCACTTTCTTAAAAGTCAGCAGCTACAGTATTTATAGAGGCTGACTTTTATTTACTCTTTAACAAAAAAAAAAAAAAAAAAAAGGGAGACTGGCTTTCCTCTTTACCTCTTTTTTTGAACCAATTTTGGTTTCTTTTAAAAATGATGTATCAAAGAGAAAAAAAAAAAAAAAAAAGAAAATCACCAAGATTAAGATTTATGCACCACTGGGAACAAATGTCATTGCTTTGTAGTGGCCAGCATACTTTCATACAATCCTGGTCACTGGGTGGCACTGTTGTTAGAACTATGGTATTGCTGTTCCATTTGACATGCCTGAGCGAAAACATTTTTTCTTTTCGAATGTGAAAAGGCTTTCTACTGCATTTCTTGCACCAAGAAAATGAGTGGAAACTGACAAAGCACTCTTCGAAGTGTACCTCTACCAAAGTGAATTCTAGGTGTCTTTTTCCAGTCTTCAAAATTGCTGTCAACACTAACAAAGAACTGTAATTTATCTATTCTCATCTGATAGCGACAAGAGGAACAGCAGTCTATCCATCAGAATAAACAAGGAAATGAAAGTGGGCTATATCTTCAGCACAACTCTTAATTTCTGTCCTATACAATTAAGTTTGGTCACAGAAAGCTAAGATGAAGATGTCAAATGGGAATGAGAAAAAGTATTTATAGTACTCATCTACATAGCGCTCACGTATTCTGCAACACAAACCCTAGAGCAATGAATACCTGGACTCAAAGAATATAATATTACACACACACAACCTATATAGATGTAACGTAAGGGTCAGCCTAAGCAATCTATTCAATTTGTATTAAGACAAGCCCTTGTACAGTTGCTGGTGAATCTAAAGGAGATTGTACAATCAGACTGGAACAAGTAACTTAATGGTTCTACTACTGGATGGAAGGGAAATAAATACCCAGTAAATCTTAAACTGATAATACATGGATTGAAATTTGGCTGGTTCAGTAGGAACTGGATGAATTTCAATCCATCTATGGGCTAGCTCGTTGTACACAAGCTGACCTATCAAACATCTTGTGTACAACAAGCCTGTCGGGTTTTTCCCCCGAACGATCTGTGCCACCGGCTGTAGTCAGCAACACTGATCATTATGTTCTTCGGGCAGGGAAGGCTCCTCTGCCGGCAGAATACAATAGCTCAATAACTCAGATGAAGCATCCAGATTCCAAGGATGTAGAGTCCTTGGTGGACATTTAACCCATGATCCTCAGTACATGACACATTTGCCATCTTTTATCAGTCAAATGTTTCAATTTTATAATTAGCGGTTTGATTTGGGCTGCTCTGTAGAGCACACCTGTGTCAGGGAAAAAGGTCAAACAGCTGAAGGTACAAAAAAAAACAAGGAAGATTTCACATGCTAAAAGTTGACTTCCTGAAGTGAAAGACACCTCCACCTCTAACTGCAAGGGTATGTGCATTATCATCCTATCCAATGGCCAGATCATTGCCACCTGGGAGGTGGGCTTATGTATTTTGCGGGTAATGGTCTGATTTGAAGATCAGATTCAGCGGTCTCTTAGGTGCTTCTGAAGCAGTTTTGGTACATACTGATATTTTAAGGCTGCTTTTTGAACAAAAAGGTGCATGTCAGGGATACTACACAGGAAAACGTTGGTGAAGGTTCTCATTCAGCTGCACTTGGTCTGTTATGATGATGTTCATAGCTTTTCCTGGTCACTTCTTTGGTTTAATGAGTGTCAGGATGATACTCCAGCAATTCTAACCACCCGGCAACACAGACACCCTAATCTAATCACCATGGAAAGGCAGATTTACTTGTCCATGAACAAGTATTCCACATATAATGTTTTACTATCTCTTTCCAAGCATTTTGACCTTTAGCCAAGTAAATTGAGGGATTACACCTTCAATAATGGGATTATGCATCTAGAACAGGGCATTTTCATACCTCCCATCCTGTTCTTTGAAAATTAGCATCTGCCTTTCCATGGTCATTGAACTAGAGTGTCCCTGATACCTTTGTTGTGTTTTTCCGACACTCTTTGGAACTGAAGAAGTGGCTTGGATAAGCTACAAAATATCTTCAACATTACAGAACAAGTCCAGTTGAATGCAACTAACTACTACTAGCTATACAGTTAAGTGGTCCTCAGTCAACAGCAGTGATTGCAGTCCTGTAGCATAGAAAACACAAAGTCAAATTAAAACTGTCACTTTTCTGCTCAGCGTAAGGTGACCGGTATATCTATATGAAAAATCCCCACCCACTAGCCCCAGAATACAGTTTCTCTTTCCATTTCTAACCCTGGTGTAAGCTCTGTGTCGGATGGTGTTGGAGCTTACACTGGGTTACCTTCTTTGACAGATGACAGTGTTTAGGTCTGGAAACTCAAGCCTGAGAACTGCATCCTGGGGAGGAGGCCATAAACTCTACCCTATCTATAGTGCGATCTGAAGAGAACTATTCAGTGCCAAACAGCAGATTCTTCTTAAAGTTGCCCAGTGGATCTGGTTTTAAAACAGTTAAACCAAAAAACTACTCACCTCAATCCTAATGCTAGTTGCTGTAATCCTGACTCATTACTTTTTAATACTTTATGGCAGAGATCTCAAAAAACTTTCTAAACAAAAAAGGGCCAGTTTACGGTCTTTCAGACTATAGGAGAGCCAAACTTTGGCTATTGGGAGTAGAAAAGGTCCTGATGATAGTGGGGATAGACAATGCCATATCGTTGATGTCAGCGGGAGGAATAGTGCTCATCATTGGTGTCATTGAGAAAAATTGTGACCTATCATTTATGTTATTGGGCCCCATCATTGGTGTCAGTGGGAAGAATTGTGAGCTATCATTGATGTCCTTAGGCCCCATCATTGGTGTCATTGGGAGGAATTGTGCCCAATCATTGGTGTCAGTGGGGGGGATTATGTCCTATTGTTGGGATCATTGGATGAAATAGTGTCCCAAGGGCTGGATAAAAGCAAGTAAAGGACCACAGTTTAGACACCACTGCATTATGGGAATGACCTGGAGCAAGCTCTCCTTACAGATCTGCATTCCAAAGGATAGTCAATTGGCATAAACCGAATGAAGATCACAATGGCAGCCTCCCTATTTCTGGAATGACAGGCTTACTTTAAGAAACTCTTTTAGCATGGAAAGGGAATTGAAATACAGTTATCGTAACATACTTGATAGAATAGAAGGGTTGAAGTAGCAATCTACTGAACTGACAAGTTTCTGAGTCACCTCAGACTTTGTGTCTATCTGAAGAAAAAAAAGCATTAATAATGCCAATGGTAATAAGCAGATGCTTTGGCAGAATGGTTTATTTTCCCCCCAGCGATCCAGACAAGCAGCGACAGGCCAGAATCGGGTCCCTGCTGAACCACTGCTAACTTATACAATTTGACTGCTACATTTAGAAAGTAATTGTCTGTCAACGCCAAGAAGTGCTGCCAACTCCATCCACGTGAAACAAACATGGCTCTGCACAATGACAGTAATGGTTTTCTTTGTACTTGCAGCACAATGAGCTCCAAAACTTGAATTTTTTTTCTTTTACTAAAAACAATAAATAACATATATAAGATTCACATAATCAAAATTTTTAATCTATGACCTAGAATATAATTATATCTGCTATAATACGAGTAAAATCATCACTGCCACTCTACCAAGTGTTACCCAGAAAATAGTCATCTGCAATCTCAATGACAATCTGTGCATATTCAGTGAAACAGCAGCTGTTAAAAGCACAAACTAGAATTGTTTATTAATTCTTTTTTTCACTGCAGAGGAAAAACTAATATGCAAATCAGCGGATCCTTATACCCCAACAATTGTACTGCCCGTGATGTTTTGTTCATGTGGTCCAATGATCGACAATAGTCAGCAATTTGATAGTGTTCTAGCTACTAGAGCCGGAAACTGGTGCTCAGCGGATGTTAAAGAAGAATGCCAGGCATGGCAATTTTTACATAGTTACATTGGTCCAGCTTGGATATGTGTATATCATACCTGTGGGATCCCTCTAAAAGCAGGAAATCACTGTAGTAGACACCACTTCTCCAGTGATCTCCACCAACCTCTGGGTCTCATTCCGAGTGCATGCACTCCTGTATTCTGAACACAGGAGGTTGGCCACTGGGCACGGATGTTATGCAAAGAATGCTTTGCATTTCACAGCATTCTCTGACTGGACAAGGTGGAGAGCATGACATGACTGCCTCACCTCTTCCAATCAGAAAAGGCTTTGCATTCATTAAAAAAATCCAAAGCATTAACTGAATGGTGCCCGTTCAAAAAGGTTTTTCTTCTTTATAGTATGGATTATGGATTTCCTAAAATGCAATATAAAATGAGCTTAGAGGAGTTCCAGTATGGATACAGTGTGGACCAGGGGCGGACTGACCATTTGAAACTAGGGCACTGCCCGAGGGCCTGGGGTCAGTAGGGGGCCCCATGAGATGCCCCTGGTGCCCTTTTCATAGGCTTTCTTGAGTTTGGGCAAGGACACGGGGGCCCCATGATCCCCTATTGCCCGGGGGCCCCATGAGTTGTCAGTCCGCCCCTGGCGTGGACAATAACTTCCTGCCTTCTTGTTGTTTCCTCATCTCCTGGGGTCCAGCAATTTTTCTGCAGACTTGCGCCATGTAGAATTCACATTCTCTCAACCTATCAGAGAATGGACTTTAAAATGCATGGCTTCAATAGGCTGCAAGGACAGAGCAGTGGCTGCAAGGAAAGCAGTCTACATGCAGCATAGAAAACAAAAAAAAAAAAATCCAGAAAAAAAAGCCTGGCTACCATGACACAAACACTTGTTTCTGTGTACAGACAGCATGCCAACCCCTGATAAGAATCCATTAACGGCTCTCTGTTTTGGTTGACTAAAATCCCCTAATTTCCCCACACGCTGGTGAAAATTACACACAGGTGCAAGTATGATCTCTGTCTGTGTAAACCTGTATCACCCCTAGAAGATTGACAGATTAGGATTTCTGATCATTTGGTATAACTGTGCCCTGGCAAAAGCCGCCATTATTTTAAAGTGTACAGCTGTCTATGCTGTCCTATTTTAGACAAAGGAAAAGAACACAGTTTTCTTTTTATTCATAGCAAAAAAAAAAAAAAACTAAACAAAGCTGGCCATCTGCATTAGGTTGCAAGAGAAATCTCTTGATTCCTTTCTCTGTTCAGCATGGATGGAGGAATCTTTTGCGCCAACTATTGCATTCTGACGGCCATCACCCGTAGCTGTCAGAATACCCAAGAAATGACTGCATCTGATTGGATGCAGGTGCTATTCAGCCAAGAACCCTCCATCCGGCTCTCTTTTTTCAAATGACTTTTTGTTGAGCTGGGTTGTGCCAGCAGGCCTGCCCACACAACAAATGTTGCCCAATTCAGTAGGAAGCAGCCACAATTCAATCTGGGTATGGCCATCTTTACACAGACATGTACCCTACCAACTCTGGTACAGTGTGAGAATATAAACTTTGGGACATCCTCATCCTGACCACATAGTGAAAGAACAGAAGTTGACGGACAAGGGCATCTCTCTACTCTCTCCTCCTGACAGCTTGTTCTTGGCCCACACATTTGTATGTAGCACACCTGATTGCCCCCAGTACTGTTGTACAAGGGACTGCAAGAGGCTGATACCAAGTCAATTTTAGTATATGTATGTATATATATATATATATATATATATATATATATATAAATTATGAACACAGAACTACATTAAATAATGCCTTCAACCTGATTTTTCACATTGCTTAATCACACTCTTTACGCCTTCTGTTGTCTAAATTGCAAGGATATATTAATATGAATTTCTTCTTCTTGGTTACTCTCGGCTTCCACATTTCTCACCTAGGTGAGATGGACATCGGCTAGTATGAAGCCCATGGATGTGCAATTCGTCGCTAGAGCATTACGTATGCATGCGCAGCACTGGCGGCACACCTGGTGGTCTGGCAGGGAATAATTTGGTTTACATGTTGCCGCCATAGTAATGGCAACTTAAGCACTGTAGGACTGATGTCACTTAGGTTACCATTAATATAGTGTGTTAACAAAGTATCCCCACTACAGCGCCAGCAGCACATGCACAGGATTTGCATGGCTGAATCTGGATCTGTCCCTTCCCAAGATGGCAGCACAAAGGAGTCAAGAGACTTAAAAAGTTCACCTGAATGCAAGCTATGATAAGCCTGCATGGAAAAGGTAAGCAAGTATTGATTTTAGAAGTTCCATTTAATAAAATGTTTAACTACGAGTTCTGGGACGCATGCTTAGAAGCAGATATTCTACGTATTGGGCATACGACCCTGATTGCATAGGGCATGTGGTACAGTGTCCGGCAGCAGCGGATTTCAGAAGTCTATTGTCATATGCTTTGACAGGCTGCAGGCAGCGGGGCTGGACACTGCATCCATACCTCTTGGGCCCACGAAAACACTGGGATTGGACACACAGGATACTAAATACTTAGTGTGCATATGGCCTAAGAGATGGTGCATTCTATATAAAACACAGTCCGGATGTGTTTTTGCACACACATTTTTTACACTTTTTGATGCGTTCTGATGCGTTTGAAAAAAGAGGGGGAAAAATGCACTGGAACACATCAAAATGCATTAAAAACCTTAATCACCTTAAATAAGGACACATGCGTTCCAGTGAGTTTTTGATGCGTTTTCCACACTCCAGTACAGTTCAGTATACATAAAATGCAGCATGTTCTACTTTTCTTTCTGGAATGCACTGGAACTGACCACACTGGTGTGAACAGCGCTATTGAAAGCCATATAACCTACTATCCATGCATTTTTGATGCAGAAAAAAAAGCACTGGGCTACACGTAGTGTGAACCAGCCCTACGAAAAAAAAAAAAAAAAAAAAAAGCTATTTATAAACAAACAAACAATCAGACTCTGCCTGGTATTAGCCGCAATTTGATTGTATATTTTAGACCCCACCAATGCTTTGTCTTCCTTGCCTCTTTTATAGCAACTTCAGAACCAGTAACACTCTCTGCACCCTTGCTGGAAAAAGGATTTCCAAACTTGGAAAAAAAATGGATATAAATTTCAACCTGAAATATGAGACTATGTCAAGACAGAATCATAACCGTGATGAGTATTCTAGGCTCGAAGTCCGTGTTAAGCAAGCTTTAAATCACGCCGTGCGTTTCCAATACATGTATTTCTTGGTGTAAGTGATGAAAAGTAAACCTTTAAGAAAGGATACAATCTGACTGAAGAAAATCTCATATTATACACGCTTTGTTGGAAGAGATGAGATCTGTTCAGACTGCGACACTAAATATATGTTATCAATCACAGGAATTACTGACCTATAGAGGCCTTCCTAATGGAAAATTACTTTAATAATTCAGCTTTGGAATATTTTTTCTTCTTGGAGAATAGCGCAACCTTACCACAGAAATTGTATAGTTTAGTTTCTCTTTAGAGAAAAGAAAAATAAGAAAAAATGGTTATGTAAATGTAAACCTGTATGATAAATAAAAACCGTTAGACTGGGGCACCCATAAGAAATGTAGATGTTCCACCAATATAATTAATGTAAATAGACTGGGGTACCTGGGGCACCCATAAGAAAAGCAGTTTTCCACCAATATTTTGAATGTTAGCAGTCAGAGGCCCCCATAGGAAATGTAGGTGTTTCACCAGTATGACGAATGTATAGCAGACTGGAGTATATGGGGCCCCCATAAGAAATATAGTGTTCTACCAGCATGATGAATGTAAATAGTCAGAGGGTGTACATGGGATTCCGATAAGAAATGTAGTGTTCCACCACTATGACGAATGTAAACAGTCGGACTGGGGTATCTGGGGCTCACATCAGAAATAGAAGCAACATGGAATAGATGGTACGTGTAGCACTCTATGGCAATTCAGAGGTGTGGTATATTGGAAAAAAATTGTTTGCGCTTTGTTGGAAGAGATGAGATCTGTCCAGACTGCGACACTAAATATACGTGATCAATCACAAGAATTACTGACCTATAGGCCTTCCTAATAGAAAATTACTTCAGCTTTGGAATATTTTTTTCTTCTTGGAGAATATCGCAGTCTTACCACAGAAATTGCATATTTTAGTTTCTCTTCAGAGAAAGAAAAAATAAGAATACATTGTTATGTAAATTTAAACCTGTATGACCGATGTACACGGTTAGACTGGGGTATCTGGGGCCCTCATAAGAAAAGCAGTGTTCCACCAGTATGATGAATGTACAGCAGGTTGGGAAATAGAACAAAGAAAAGATGGTACGAGTAGCACATTGTGGCAAATCAGAGGTGTGGCATATTGGAAATGGTCATGGCTAAGTAGGCTTGGATTGATGGAGTGGCTTAATCTCAGTAAGCATGGTAAAACAGTTTAGATTTCCCCGCCCCAAGAGACTGCTAGGAACCTTTCCCCCGCCCCAAGAGACTGCTAGGAACCTTTCCCCCGCCCCAAGAGACTGCTAGGAACCTTTCCCCCGCCCCAAGAGACTGCTAGGAACCTTTCCCCCGCCCCAAGAGACTGCTAGGAACCTTTCCCCTGTCCCAGGAGACTGCTAGGAACCTTTCCCCTGTCCCAGGAGACTGCTAGGAACCTTTCCCCTGTCCCAGGAGACTGATAGGAACCTTTCCCCTGTCCCAAGTGACTACTAGGAACCTTTCCCCTGTCCCAGGAGACTGCTAGGAACCTTTCCCCTGTCCCAAGTGACTACTAGGAACCTTCCCCTGTCCCAAGTGACTACTAGGAACCTTCCCCTGTCCCAAGAGACTGCTAGGAACCCTTCCCCTGTCCCAAGTGACTACTAGGAACCTTTCCCCTGCCCCAAGAGACTGCTAGGAACCTTTCCCCTGTCCCAAGAGACTGCTAGGAACCTTTTCCCCGTCCCAGGAGACTGCTAGGAACCTTTTCCCCGTCCCAGGAGACTGCTAGGAACCTTTTCCCCGTCCCAGGAGACTGCTAGGAACCTTTTCCCGTCCCAGGAGACTGCTAGGAACCTTTCCCCTGTCCCAGGAGACTGATAGAAACCTTTCCCCTGTCCCAAGTGACTACTAGGAACCTTTCCCCTGTCCCAGGAGACTGCTAGGAACCTTTCCCCTGTCCCAAGTGACTACTAGGAACCTTCCCCTGTCCCAAGTGACTACTAGGAACCTTCCCCTGTCCCAAGAGACTGCTAGGAACCCTTCCCCTGTCCCAAGTGACTACTAGGAACCTTTCCCCTGCCCCAAGAGACTGCTAGGAACCTTTCCCCTGTCCCAAGAGACTGCTAGGAACCTTTTCCCCGTCCCAGGAGACTGCTAGGAACCTTTTCCCCGTCCCAGGAGACTGCTAGGAACCTTTTCCCCGTCCCAGGAGACTGCTAGGAACCTTTTCCCCGTCCCAGGAGACTGCTAGGAACCTTTTCCCCGTCCCAGGAGACTGCTAGGAACCTTTTCCCGTCCCAGGAGACTGCTAGGAACCTTTTCCCGTCCCAGGAGACTGCTAGGAACCTTTTCCCGTCCCAGGAGACTGCTAGGAACCTTTCCCCTGTCCCAGGAGACTGCTAGGAACCTTCCCCTGTCCCAAGTGACTACTAGGAACCTTTCCCCTGTCCCAAGAGACTGCTTGCCTTGTAGAAGCGCCTGTCAGAGCATACAGGCACATGACTAGGGTATAAAAGATGCTTGGATTTCCATACTGCTTAACCACCACTCCAACACTAACTGTTACCGAATAAACCTATGAGACACAAGATGGAGTTTAATTGCAATAGCAGCCTTTTATTAACAAATCAAAAAGAACATATTAACATACAAACATATTAACATTCCGCATAGTATGGAAAAAAGGAGCTGCCAGGTCGTTGTGGGCATGTATTTCCTGTACCTGGAATCTAATGCGCATGTACTTCCAGCCGCAAAAAAACACAGACTCGGAAACAAATCACACCAACCATAATAATGGCAGCTGTATCCTGGGCAGGTCCCTACAAATGTACTTATTTTACCCATATAAGGACCTTGTACCCTACCGGCTGCCGTTGCATTACCACATAATCCCGTTCCAACCATATACAAAAAAAAAATCAACCCAAATAACACACAAGGGTGGAAAGGTGGTAAGTTGTCCCAACACATGCTCTCCAACTTCGGATTTCCAAAGACCCTCCTACAGATCCACCTCTGCAGCCCCACCTGCTTCAGCACTCCCTCCAATCCAGTAAATACCATTTTAATTTTGTTTACTTAATGTGTTACAAAACCCACAACAGTAAAATCAGTCTCTATTTGCAGTAAAGCATGCTTGTTATACTTGCTGTGGAACCTAAGGGGTTAATCCTCTGCACTGCGTAAAAAGGTTGTTTGATCCTGTCTTCTCTGTTCCTCCCCTTCTTCCATAGTCCCCAATCCATCTGCTGATCCTACAGAGCTCTAGAAATCACTCTGCATATGCTCAGTTTCCAGACAGAGGGTCAGGAGTTATGCAGCCTCGTAGGATTGTTAGAGGAGAATGAAAACTCCTACTATAAGCTTTAACCTGTGCGCAGCTGGACACTGATAGACATACCAAGACTGCTATATACTGCTGATGAAAAATAGTATTTAGCCGTTTATATTTACTAAAAAATACCATTTCCGTGGTGTGTGTACTGTGGGAGACCAGATTATAGTGAATGCAGGGTTCTGGGTTTAGTAACACTTTATGTCAAACTCCTATGCCAAACCCCTTTTATTCGGGTCATGTCGGCCTTGCGTTTATGTTTTTTTCCTTTTTAATGCCGGGCCTAGTTTTTCAAGAAACAGTAAGTGGCTGCTAAAATAAATGCAATACACTGTTCACAGTATAAAAAAAGACCTCTTGCTTATCACAGTCACCAAAGGTAATATTATAAGAACTGCAGTGAGACCACCCGCAGGGCTTGTGAAGCCATGATATCCATGACACAAAGATAAAACCACATTTAATAAAAAATAAAAGCTCCAAGTCACTGAATGACTGCAGAAGTTAGGAACAGGCCATGATATACTGTATATGCATTCTAAATAACAATTCTTATTCAGTATACCAGCCAAAAAACACAAGATAAAATGAATAGCCCATTAAAACATAGGTGAACAAAATCAGTTTTTCTGCAATATTCATCCTCAATCTAGAGCTTTGTAATACAGTACTTTTTTCTACCACTAGATGTCCTCATTCAAACAATCAGCATGATAAACCCACTTCCTCTGAGCCAAGGCCAAGTTGACCCCCACCCCAGCCTGTGCCTGGACAGTGAATGGAGAAGCTCCATTGGCTCCTTGTGCTGCGTTTTCCACTTACACTCTAGGTCTGCTGCACAGAGGCTGACATGAAGTCAAAAGCAGGTATTTTCACTGCTTGCATTTAAAAAAAAATATACATTTAGTCATCTGTCAATAAAAAATGATTAAAGCTGAACTAATGTATATCTTTTATTTAGAGTTCAGCTATTAAAAAGGAGAATGTAGAAAGATTGTACAATCAGATCACAATGTGTGTGCCAAGCTTAACACAATCTGCCATTCTTTGTGTCGGACACATTTAATGGGCTGGAATATCTGCGGAGTTTACCCCATTATTCGGTTTTCTGAAAATCTCCCATTATCAGATACAGGGCAGGAAGAAAGGCCACACAGCAAAATAAAAGCAGCCACTGTGGCAATAACGGCATTTAGAAAAAATTCTCGCACAATTTAGGCTGCCAGACAAGCGTGGTCAGTGCCAGAGCAGTGAAGTTGGACTTCGGCTTAGCAGAATGTTCAGCGCGTTTGGCCGAAGCTAAACTTGGCAGAGGTCTGCCCTGTATGAGCAGACAGTCCTTTTCCTGTCACAAATAAACTCGGCTTTAAGTACTGACAGCTTCTCATATACTGATGTCCTTCCAGCACTGGCGGCACCCAAAAGACTTGAGTGCGTGTGTGCGCCTCTTCCAGGAGCCCGCCAGCCCACACTGCAGCCGGGGGGGGGGGGGGGGGGGGCGTACAAAATAGGTAAATCCACAGCTATACTTTACCTCCCCCTAACATTTTGTTTATATTCAAAGCCACATTTTTTAATATTCTAGATAGAATAAGACAGGGTTTGAACCCCTGTCCGATTAAGAAAAAAAAAAAAAAGAAAAAGAAAAAAGGATGGAGTTCATCCAATACCCTCACTGGGTAGATTTGCCCTCAATTTGTGTCCAGTGACCACCATCACTGAGAAAGTGATGGGAAATACAAGATTTATGGTCACCAATGGGGACACCTGGGCCAGTGACAAACGCCTTAAAGGGTATTTCCCCTCACTTCCTCTTATGTCTCTAGGACAAGAAGTTTAAAAGAAAAACTCTTAAACACATTAAACATTTTAAAGAGCTTTAGCCAGGTTCCAAAAATTCTCTGGTCTTGCCTGTCCAGAGATCCAGCACTGTTCTCTCCCGGGCCTACTCTTCGCTGCTCTTCAAGTTCCAAGCACTGGCATGGTAACTGTGGGAAGCCAGATGTAACTCCTTGCAGCTTCACAGCCGGCTTCCCACTGCATATCAGCGAGCCACGCTGAGCCCCGTGAATGGTCCCACAGCCTCCTGGAACCTGTGATGTGTCCCAGAAGGTTACCATTGGGGAAGGGGAGCTGCACTTCTGCTAACATGATCTAGGTGATCTTAGCTGAAGTGGGAGCCAAAACTAGGTACCAGCTCAGCCCCCACAAAAGGAGGAGAGGTAGAAGAGGGAGGGAGGAGGAAAAGCAGAATTGTGGGTGAAGTTCCCCTTTAATACAGGTCCATACATTCAGGTCTAAATACCCATATTGGTTTCTCCAATTAAATATGAAGAAATCCTTTATGTATTCCTTGCTTTCAAGCTTCTCTGCTCCTTCCCTGACAGAAGCTCAATTTGTGGGCATTATTTAGGTTGAAGTCGGACAGAACTCACTTGCCATCACCCCCTGTTCAGTGAGGGAGTCTGGGGGAAGGGCTGTAATTGCTAGAGGGCTACTACCCAATTCCTCTGTTTCACCCTGTCTTTATTTGTTGCTAGGATGCAGGTGAACCCTGCCACCTTGTGTGTTCAGTTGTTAGGACACAGGCAGCCCATTGTCTAATGACCTTGGTTGCAGTCTTCTGCCTTCTAGCACCCTTAGTTTCCAGGACGCAGTTAGCCGGGCTGCACAGTGTCACTGGTTATTACAGATGCCCGACTGCGTCCCAGCAACTATGAACACTGTGCAGCAGGGGCTGCCTGTGCCTTGGCGATCAATTAAAAAAAAAAAAAAAGCAGTGGAGGTGAAATGAGGAACCAACATGTCCTTTGCCTGTATAACCAATTACGGCACTAGCCGTTGGGAAATGCCTGGTTCTGGAGACTAGAGCTTTCAATCATAGTTAATTAAATATTTGTCTCCTTGCTATATGATAGGTAGGAAAGCATTGGGGGAGGGCAGTCTCTGGCGACCATGCTATCACTGCAATGAAACAAGCTAGAAAGTGGGCCATATGAGCGCAAAAATAAATAAAAAATTGTAAGGAGACTTCTTTAAACAGAGGCTAATGTTAAAGGAAATCTGTTGATCTGCATTATTGTTCCAGGCCAGTATTGAACACTTTAGGTTTACCATAATAGCCAGGCAACTAGAATTTTCAGAAAGAGGGCAACAATGGCAGTCCTGTATCTTGCTTATGACAAATCTACTATAAAAGACCTACCATACAGGCTACCTTTATATATCAGGATATTACGGTCTCTGATTTCCAGGGGAAGTTGCGCTCCATTGCTGCACTTTTCTGAGCTTTTTATTTTCCGCAGGACAGTCTAAAGACAGTTTTTTTTCTCCGCTGTTCTATTCATCTCACAGAGAGGACTGTCACACAATACCGCGATATCCAGCAATGAGTTAAGCGTCGTATTCTGTTTCCAGGAGGCAGCATGCGCCCAGTGTGTGTAATCCTGCCAATATGCTGAGAAGGTGGCAGAAACTCCGTCTGATTCTTCATGCCTGACATTAAATATGTCTGTGTTTATTCCAAACCATTGTCATGACACAGCTTGAGAATACGGCCAGAGGCAGGATTGTATACTGTCCCCCCCAGACACCAAATTCCTTCAGAAGCCGTAGTCGCTCTATGCAGGATAATGAGTCACTCTGCTCAGATCGAACACAGATATGAATGGACTAGATTTCAACTTTAAAGAAGTACTAAAGCTCATTTTTTTTGTTTTAACACTTTGTTAGAGTTACTTTTGCACAGTTCGACAATCGATTCCTTCATAAATAGAACATTTTTCTTCCAGATTTCCTGTGCAGTTTCAATGAACGTCCTGTTTTTGAATGGCATTAATAAGCTCCGGACAATTCATTAGTTTACATTCATCAGGACTACATGTCCCATCATGCGTAGCACCAGCGTGCATGCATGCCTGTCTTTGACAACTGTATTGTCCATGGAAGGATGCTGCTGCTTGGGGAAAAGTGCCCGATAATCCTCCCCTGTATAGCGCATGTAAGAAAGGCTACAGCAGAGCTCCACAGAACCCTGGAAGGAGTCAGCCCAAAAATGGAATGGATGCTGGAATGGGAGATGAGATTTGGAGAGTTTGGAGGCCAAGTCAAGGGTCCTCAAACCATTCCTGAACTATTTTTGCAGTGTGGCAAAGCACGAAAAGAGGCCACTGCAATCAGGGAACCCGGTTTCCATGAACGGGTGTACTTACTTGGTCAGCAACATATATAGGTGGGTGGCACGTGTCAAATAATAGCCACGTGAATGGCAGGACCCAGGATTTACCAGCAGAACATTGCCCAAAACATCACACTGCCTCTACCGGCTTGCCTTCTTCCCATAATGCATCCTAGTGCCATTTCTTCCCCAAGAAAGCGATGTACACACACCCAGCCATCTACATTAAAAAATGTGATTCATCAGACCAGGCCACCTTCTTCCATTGCTCTGTGGTCCAGTTCTGACACTCACATGCCCATTGTAGGCTCTTTTGGCTGTGGACATGGATCAGCCTAGACACCCCGACAGCTATGCAGCTCCATACACAACAAACTAAAATTACCATTTTTTTTTCCTTTCAGCACATCAACTCCGGGGACAACGTGTTTACTCTCTGCATAATATATCCCACGACTTTCAGATGCCATTGTAATGAGATAATCAATGTTACATACCTAACATGTCAGTGAATATGGTATGGTTGATCAGTGTATATCTGCATGCCTGTTCAACCAGGGAACTAGCATTTGCAGAAAAAGAAGTTGAAATAGTAGCTGTCACATCTCTCTTAGGCTAGGTTCACACCCATGCAGTTTACATTACGTTTCTGCAGTGCTGTTTGCGGTGCGTTTTTGCACTTTTTTTGCGTTTTTTTGCCAAATTGTTGTGAAAACACAAAATGCACCGCAAAAAGCAGTGCTGAAATGGATCAATACGCAAACTGCATAGGTGTGAACCTAGCCTAAGGCAAGGTTTCCCAAACCCCACACCCACTTTGTATAGGTGTTTAATGCTCCTCTAGCACCTGCTTTCAATACCAGTGTGAACTAGGCTTTAGCTTCAAAACTGAAGGCTCATGTCCAGTCTGGAGGAGTTTGATGCGCCACAAACACGCTGGCAGGCATTTGTGCGTGTTTGCAGTGCGGATGCGGCGTGTTAATAACATTACGGTTTATTATATTTATTAGTGTGGTGTGCTTTTAACACTTGTAAAAACGTATCAAAGCCATGCATAGGGCATTTTAAAAGCGGTTTTAACGTATGTAAAACGCCTAAACTAAAGCTCATTAATGCCTGTCAAATACACATACGAACACTACAGAAGCATTTGTTAAGAGTTAGAAATTTAGTCATGTGTGAACAAGCCCTTACAGTGGTGTCCCAAAATAACAGGAAGTAAAGAGAATTCTCCATCTGCAAGTCCCCCCCCCCCCAAAAAAAAAAAAAAAAAAAAAAAAAAGTGTCAAGGATTCTAACTGTTCTGTAAGCTATCAAATATTAAAATGAAAAAAGAAAAATTGCTTTAGATACACTTTAACTCTGCAGTATCTACCAAAAACTAACCTCGGTTTTGGCTGCACTTGGGTTCAATACCTCTCCCTCCATCCGTCTTGTCTATTTTCACAGATGCATATAGATCGTATATAATTACAAACGCACATAATATGTGCTGACCATGTATTCTGCCAATTCAGAACAGGCAATATATACCCCAATGCCTTTCCACATGTGCCATGAGTTCCTGCTGCCAATTTACTGGCCAAAATGTTCCAAAAATACCATTATTAAACATATTTTCAGCATTGGGGAGCAGAAGAAAAACTAGCAAACGACCAAAAGTGCTGATCTATGACAATATTCCACCTTCCTGCGAGGGCCTGTTTTACATTACAGGTAGAATTTGGTCAGAAACGGATCGCAGCAAGACAAGAGAGAGCAGTGTAAGCGGCAGCCCACGGAATTCCTCTGGTTAGTGCTGGAGAGACTGTTCCATTGTGTCAGACCAAGGGGGATCAGAGCAAATGACAGGTTCTTCAAAAACCACACGCCATCACTGATGGCAAGAGCTGGCACCGTCCAAGCCACAATGGCTGGCCGGCTCACCCCGTAAAGAGACGGGATGGAATAAAGGTTACTACGAAAGAAGTATGTGTCTCACACTGTTTTCTTAGGAAAGTTATGTAGGAGTGGGGAGTGCAAGCTGTACGCTCTTAGTGTTACAGTCAGGGAAACCTAAAGTAGTACTAAATGACCAGCATTTTCTTTTTTTTTTTTTCTTCAAGAAATATGGCCAAAGGGTTTTTGGTTATACATCTCTTGTGCACCTACTTTTGCTCTCCTGTGACCCAGAGTCAGCTAACAGCAGGCTATTGCCCACTATCAAATGACATGGCAGAGCTGCTCCAGGCTCTGGATGGATCACAACAATATTGTTGGGATCCACCTAGCTGTCTGATTGGCTCCAGTAGATGTGTACTTTGTTTTTCCGAATCGAAATTCAGAGGAAACTTTGGTTAATTGGAGATTCAAATGCATCCAAATAACAATAGTAACGAATTTAAATGAATCCGAAATAATGAAACAAAATTTTGCCTAGATTTCAAATTTCTTTTCAAATTCGATTCGCATTCAAAACATATTGCTGACTATTGATTTCCGTTAAAGATTATATGTAATAGTGTTAGAATACAGCTGTCTTCTGAAATTTGAATTTATAAAAGAATAAATAAAAACAGAAAGGAACAGAATAGAAAATAAAAGAATAGAATAAAATAGAAAAAGGAACAGAATAGAAAATAAAGAATAGGAAAAAACCCCAAAATAGATTATAAAGAATAAAATAGAAAAAATATAGCCATCTTCCAAAATTTTAATTTTGAAAAGAATAGAATAAAACAGAATAGAATGAAAGTAAAACGGAACAGAATAGGATAGAAAATAAAATAGAATAGAAAGGAACGGAAAAAAAAAGGAACGGAAAAAAAAAGGAACGGAAAAAAAAAGGAACGGAAAAAAAAAGGAACGGAAACAGAAAAGGAACGGAAACAGAAAAGGAACGGAAACAGAAAAGGAACGGAAACAGAAAAGGAACGGAAACAGAAAAGGAACGGAAACAGAAAAGGAACGGAAACAGAAAAGGAACGGAAACAGAAAAGGAACGGAAACAGAAAAGGAACGGAAACAGAAAAGGAACGAAACAGAAAACGAACGAAACAGAAAAGGAACGAAACAGAAAAGGAACGAAACAGAAAAGGAACGAAACAGAAAAAAAACGGAACAGAACAAAAAAGAACAGAACAGAAAAGAATAGATTGGCAAATAAAATAATAGAATAGAAAAGAAGAGTAAAGGTCAAATCAGAAGATACTGGTGACTACAGAAAATTAGTGTTAGAGATTGCGCTTTTCTGCAAACAAGAAACAGGAACTTTGTTTTCAGAGAAAATACATAAGTTTAACCATAGATGCAGCTACAATCTTATAAACACTGCCATCTGCTGGCTGAGGAATAGATTTCTACTGAACAATTAAGCAGTTGTTGCAATATACATGAACATTGTATTCCAACAATTAGGATGCAGGCAATCAGTTGCAAGAGACGGAAGTGGAAAGAAAATCGTGTTCACAGAAGCTATTTAAACACAAATTCCTTTGCAGGTACAAAAGGAGCATCCCTTGAAAAGGAATAGTTATTCACCATAGAAAATCTACCATCCTTACACTCAGCAGTTGTATAATTTGTTCCCTTACATGTAGAAAAGCAGACACACGACAATAAGCACAGGACCAAAGACCAAAAGAAAAGTACCTTGGGTTTCACTATGCCTATTCCACGACAGGAATATTGGTGGCTGAAAAGCGTTATGGAAACCGTAATCCCAAAAAAACAAACAGTGCTTCAGTGCGAATGTCACTGTGTGCAAATGAAACATTATATCAACAATATTCTCATGGGAACTACAAGAGTTGGTAAGTTTTTTTTCTTTTTACAAGAGAAGCTTTCACAGCAATTTTACACCAATTCTGCTACATGATCCAGAAAATACACAACCCACCCCCAGAAAAATAGAAAATGATTCCTCCAAATATGTGGTGGCCAATCTGTGGGCCTGAGCCTGGGTTCACACTGATGCGGTGTGGAATTCTCTGTGGTTTCTGTGTGAATTCTGCACCACATCACAAACGCACCCCGTTCATGCAAACTGCTGCGGGCGTATGTTAATACCACGAAAATTGGTCCGCAAAACGCGATGCAATGTGCAGAATCGGATTGCATGGGTGTGAATACATATGCGATCCGATTCTAGTGCGGACCAAAAAAAAAAAAAAAAGGTCCTGCACCTTTTTGGTGCGGATTCAGTGCAAATTAAGCCATACTAAATGTACGGCTCAAATCACACCGCACAGAATTTGCATGCGATTTTGCACAGGAATAGGTGCGGTTCCTGTGTGAATCACGTGCTATGCCGCACCACACAAGTGTGAACCCAGGCTGAAAGTGATTGTAAAAACCAGTTAGTTTAAAACAGAAATGAAAAGCAAAACATTTGTGTGTAAAGAAAAAAAAAATTCTAAATACCTTTTTTGCCCTTTATTACAAGTGATCTGCATAAGAGCTGGGGGGGGGGGGGATAAAGCGCAGTACACTGATCTTCCCAGTGAATGGCTGTGCAGGGGGGGGGGGGTGTCAGTACAAGTCTGATCATTGGAGGAGAGTAGGCTTAGGTCCTAGAATCTGACCATGCTGTGCTCTCCTGCTTAGTGTGGTCAGTTGTTAATAGGAATGCAGAGGGGCTGGAAGGATTTCACACAAAAGGAAGCAAAACAATACAGAGAGAACAGGAGACTTTTTCATACAAGTACATGGTGCAGCAGGCACATATCAGAAATATGAAATGTTGGGTTTACATATTCTTTAACTTCAGTACTTCTGACCACCTTCTTGCATCTCCAGTGCCACCCCAAGATATAGATCAACAATTATCTACCATATCCAATATAACCGGTGCCTGTCCCCTTCCCTCTTCCAATGTGACTGCGCTTGGCCTGGCCCCTAGTTACTAAAGGCACAGAGCAGTGCATTGTGGGAAAACAAAGAGGTATGTTAGGTTTATTCCCATAATTTAGAGTATTGCAAATTTAAACTTGACAAGAGCGGGGAGGCTGACAAGGCTCTGGAGAGTGCTCTGCACACAACAGGTTCTTTTTTAATTTTTTTTACAGATTTGCTTTAAAATACTCATTACCAATGTAAACTGTATATTGTAGTGCCTGTTACCCAAGGAAAGTCATTGGAAGGAGGGGAGCACCAAAAAGCTTGAGCCAGGTCCAGTAATAATTTTATTTTTCAAAAAAAACCCCTACACGTTCCAGGGGCTCAAAACTCCCCCTTCATCAGGGCTTGTGTGCATGCTGGCAGTGGGTTCAATTTGTACTGCTCAACAACTGTAAATTGATATGGATAACATGAGATCCAGTCTGGCTGGTAATCTAGATCTCGATTAAATGCTAGTCTTTGAATAGGGTACTATTAAAGTGATATTAACCACTTCAAGTCCGGACACTTTCAACCCCTTCCAGTCTAGGCCAATTTTCAGCTTTCAGCGCTGTCACACTTTGAATGACAATTGCGCGGTCATGCAACACTGTAACCATATGAAATTTTTAGCATTTTTTTGAGACATAAAAATTTTCTTATGGCGGTATTTATTCACCACTGGGATTTTTATTTTTTTGCTAGATAAATGAAAATAAGACCAAAAAAAAAAAGTTTTTTTATAAAATTTTGCAAATAAATAATCTTTCTTCATAAATAATATTGGCCAAAATGTATTCAGCTATCTTTTCGGTAAAAAAAAAAACCCAAATCAGTTTCTAAAAAATAATTATAATTTTTCAAATTTTTTAATATAAAAATTTATGTATTTAGACTTTTTTTTTTTTTTTTTTACATACAGTCACCCTAGCAGTGCAGTGTCACCATAGTGACATTGTACTAATTGTGGGGGGTGATGAAGATTTTTTTTTTCTTTTACACGGATTGCTTTTACAGCCATAAAGGCTGTAAAAGCAATAATTTCTCCTTCTCTCTGGCTGCATTCCTGTAGCCATTGAGAAATACTGTGAGAGCTGTAATTGGTCACAGCTTGTCACATGGTACAAGGCTGTTGTGATTGACCTTGTACCATGTGACTTCTGTGATCATTCACAGAATTCACAAGTAGTAAACAATGATGTCAGGAAGTGACATCGTTTACCACTGTTCATGTGATCACCGATTGCCCAATCACTGATCACATGAATCAGGACCTTACACAGCGGTCCCGTACAGCAATCTGTGTTCTGCTGTGTCCGGTGCACACAGCAGGCACAGATCGCGGCATGCTCCCAGGGAACGCACACAGGCAATGGATATAGGGAGATGTTTAGAAACGTCTGCCCACATCAGCAATGCTCCCGTCTGGCCATTTATCGGCATGGGCCGGACGGGAAGGGATTAAAGACAATTTTTACATTAACAAACAGGTTATGCTTACTTGTGCTGTGCAGTGGTTTTGCAGAAAGCAGTCACGCTCCTCCTCTTCTTGGGTCCACTGCCCATACTTTTGGTCCCTGCCTCCTGCCAAGTGCTATGGGGCACCCAAGTAGGCTCTCTCCCAAGCCACTGCTGTGTGTGCCAATTCACACACAGAGCCACAGCTTGGCCCCAGCCTCTCCCTCTCCTCATTGGCTCACTGGCTGTGACTGACAGCAGTGGGAACCATTGGCTTCCTTTGTGGTCACCGCTAATGAGGAAAGAGGCCCCGGAGAGCTGACGCTCTCATGACATTGTTGGGTCACAGGTATTAGGAGGGAGCTGCACACAGAAGGTTTTTTACTTTTATGCACAGAATGCATGAAGGTTAAAAAAAATTTTGAACCTTTACAACCACTTTAAAATAACATTTCTCGCCAAAAGGTACTAAGACACAACCAGCTCTTAATAAAAAAAACTAATGGAATTATTCAAGATTCTTTAAGGTGCGTAAATCCATACTTGTTTCTACTGTAAAACAACACTTACCCCTTTCCTCCACTTCTTCATCATCATCCTCATCATCACCAGACGATGGCATGTCTGCCAAAAAAAAAGAAAAAGAAGAAGTTACCCTTTATAAACAGAGGACATCATCCAGAGGCTCCAAGAGAATGTTTCACAAATGATTATCACATCTCTACCACAAAAGCATGCTAGAGCCCAATCATGTCTATTAAAGAGCAAATCCCGGAGGAAAAGTAAAACCACTTTGGACATCTGCCACAATTTATTGCAGTTGTGTTTAAAAAAAAAAGTAAAACTCCAATCAAAAACAATTTACTTATGAAAAAAAAAAAAAAAAAAAAAAAGTAGCTTTTGCTGCAATAAACATCTTCAATTCAAAGATGTGCTGTAGTACTCTCTTCTGCCACTTGATTTCTTTAGTTTTCCAGGCTAAATGACGGACAGCATCATTCAACCTACTCCCTTTGAGCCTGGGTTGTCATGGCCCTGACCCCCCCCCCCCCCAGACTGTGAATGAACAGTGAAAAGAGAAGAAGCACCTGTCTGTCACTCTGCTTTCTCCTTGTCAGCAAATAAAATGATTGGGCTACTTGTGCTTCCCCTTCATCTTGCACTCCAGCCCTGCTGTACAGGAGGCAGTTATCAGGTGGTTGATAACAAGTAAAATTCAGGTACTTACACTGCTTGCATAATAAAATATATTTAATCATCTAATATGAGCTGTATTGATTTGGTGTCTTTTGGTTGAGGGGTGGTAAAACCCTGCGGTAGAGGCACATTTTACCGCACGCCCCCTCTAATAACTCCTTATTTAGACCAGGGGTATACATAGGCCACTGTCACAATACTTTGCAGGGGAGGCAGGAACTACACTCCTGACCCTTATGCTTCAAGTGAATGGGATCGCTCTGCAAGCGCCCCTCAACCACATTCAATGCATTAGGATGCAACACACTAGTTTGAGGTTTGAGGGATTAAAGCAGGAAGCGTATCACCTCCTTGCAGAGCAGCCCCATTCACTTGAATGGGTCGTGTACACCCTGAAAGCAACAGGCATATATGTCCTGCCACGGCTGCAAAGCATTGTGGCTGTAAGTCAAATGCTCTCTGGAGAGCGATACAAATACAGATCGCTCTTCAGAGAACAAAGCAAGTGTGAAAGAGCCCTTTTATCTGCTCAGATTTCAACTATACAAATTTTTGTATTACTACATAACTATGAAATGTTTTTTTCCATAGCTACCTGAACCAGTTTTCAGAAAGCTGCTTTTTTTTGGTAGGGTTTAGAGTTTAAAATGGTGTGTTGGATGCTGATGTTCGTTTCTAGACTTTGTGTTTACAGGCTTCAGGATTAAACTGTGCCTGCGTGATCAGCGTCTTACATCCGCACTGTTTGCTGTACAGAATTAGCAACTCATTTACTGATTTTAACATGTTCCTGATCGTATCGCAATCAAAGAGGGTGAGCGTCTAGTGTTCAGTGGTACCTGAAGGAAGATGCCATTCAGAATTCTTTTGTGAATTGTCAAAAAAAAAAAAAAAAAGAAAAAAAAAGTGAAAAAAGCAGCCATGCTTTAAAAGAGTATTTAACATATCAAAAGCTCAAGAAGAGCAGATCCATGCTGAAAAAGAACTCAAAGAGCTCTCGGCTGGCACAATAATATAGCTGTATAGCCGACCTTAAATATTCTGATATCTTTATAAAAGTAATTGTGCGGAATCATCTCCAACGCCTCTTAGTAATTTCACCGAGCTTCCTGCGGCAGGGGATGTGAAGGAAACACTTGGAAGCACTTTTATCCCCATACATAATGTATGTCTGCACTACAGAGCTCTAGAGGGGGCGAACATCAACGCAGGGAAAACACAGCTTGCTTGGAAATGAGAAAATGGACTTTTGGTGGAAAGAAATCTGGGGAAAAGTTCTTTTCCCTGTGAATACAAGTCATTTATCCCAGCAGAGATGGCATATTTGTAGTGAAACCATTAATCACAAATTATTCATTTAGGAACAGGGAAGTGAGGTCTCGCAGTGTGCAATAAGTCACAGAAAGGTTGGAAAACTCATATGTCAGTTAACAGCAGGAAATGGTTACCGTTCACGAAAAGATAACCAAGTTTAAAAGAGCAAAATTAAATATTGAAACAGTCTGCAGGAATCATTTGAGAGATCTTATTAATTACCTAATAATCCCTAGCTATCTGGGACCCCTCCATGTAGTAATGTGGAAAAGGTCCACCAATGCTTCTCTGTTAGAGCAAAAAAAACCACAGAGACTGTTTTCACATTTGATGCCAGCTGCTAGTTAAATGTTCAGTGAAGATTCCAAAACACTTGACTGATTGGATCCTATTAGGCCAAGTTTCTTTGGTCTTGGTTTAACGAATCAGACGCACAGGGGGAGATTTACTAAAACTGGTGCACTCAGAATCTGGTGCAGATGTGCATGGTGGCCAATCAGCTTCTAACTTCAGCTTGTTCAATTAAGCTTTCACAATAAAACCTGGAAGCGGATTGGTTTCTATGCAGAGCTGCACTAGATTTTGCACTCTTCAGTTATAGTAAATCTCCCCCACAGAGTCTAAAGCTGGGCATACACTTTAAAGCAGGCCATAGATTATGCAATTTTCTTTCCCTCTACCACGGGTGAAAGAAAATTGCTCAATGTCCACATCAACACACTCTGTGTTGATAGAGGAATCCCTGGATCCAACATTTGGCCAGTCCCTGCTGAACTGGCTGAATTTCAATCCATGCATGGCCATACATGGATCACAATTCAGCCAGTTCAGCTCATTTCATTTCAACTCAGTTCAGTTCATTTGGCCAGTCCCTGCTGAACTGGCTGAATTTGATCCATGTATGGCCATACATGGATCGAAATTCAGCCAGTTCAGCAGAGACTGGCCAAATGTTGAATCCAGGGATTCCTCCATTAACACAGAGTGCGTTGATGGGGATATCGAGCAATTTTCTTTCATCTAGGCATACACTGTAAAGCAGGCCATAAATTACGCAATTTTCTTTCCCTCTATCACGAGTGAAAGAAAATAGCTCGATATCCCCATCAACACACTCTGTGTTGATGGAGAAATCCCTGGATTCAACATCTGGCCAGTCCCTGCTGAACTGGCTGAATTTCGATCCATGTATGGCCGGCTCAAAGATCTATCTGCGCCACCAGTGCCAGTTTCTATTTCAGCGTGAAATGCAAACTACCGCAGGTCTGCACCTGATTAACAGAGGGAATACGGCAGTTTCCCATATAGAAAACTGCTGCAGATTCCAGTCAGGTGTAACCATCTTATACAGGATGTGAGCTGTCAGCAGACCTCTCAGATCCCTCTTTGCCCATGTAGTGATTAAACCACAAAAGCAGCGCCTGCAGGGTTCAACCCTCATACTCTCCTCCCTCTGCTCTGAGCTGAACAGGAGGTGGCTGTGAGATGAGAGCATGCAGCTCCAGCTCTCCGGTCCCAGTGATGTGTGTCACAGGCAGAGAACGGATTGCTCCTAACAGGTTGCAATCCTTTTGTTAACTAGGAGTGTCATCGGCTCCATTTTTTAAGTTTAGAAGAGTTGTGCAAGCATAGTTAATTTCCCCCCAATGGCCAAGGTGGAGAGGTTGTTAATTCCCCCTAATTGGCCAAGGTGGAGAGGTGGGAGGATGACATCACAATCTCCACCTTGGCCAATCAGAAGAGTCGCTTGTACCCATGCAGGAAGACAGCACAGCTTACTAGTATGTAGCACAAGCTACTACAGTCTTCCTGTACCCCCAGCAACCAAACCCGTTCTACCATGAAAACAACTGGTTTAAACCAAGCTGGGCTAAAGGAACTGTTTAAAGTGAAAGCAACCCCAATGTTCTCTTTTACACTTCATGCACACTGGGGCTTTTATAAACGCTATTCTCCTGGCAGGAGAAACGCATCTTCAAAAACGTGCCTAAGCTGTGTTCTTGGAAATGCATTTAGGTGCGTCAATGCTTGGGCATTAATTTTATCGGCCAGAATATTTATCAGGGCCATTGAAATAAAACAAAACACTCAAGTGCCAAAACATACCAACTGCTTAGGCACATTTAAGTGTATTTAACTGGTTTTGCATTTTTTTCTGCCAAAAATGCTCCTCTCTTGAATGTGCAAGTGATGTTTTTTTTCTGCCTCTAAACTCAGGTAAACACCTATGTGTGAATGGAGGGGTATTTAGAGGCTAAAAAAAAAACAAAAAAAACCTCAAACATCCTGTCAAACTGGTGTTTTTGAGCTGAAGTGTGCACGGGGCCCTATTGTTCTCAGGGAGGTGAAAAGGGGCCCCATAAAAAATTCCTGGAGTTCAGCTTTAAATTTTTTAAAAACGCTGCAAAAGTCTGGTGACTAGAGTCAGCAATCTGGAGGTGGAGAGGAACCGATCCAATACTTCTTAAGCTAAACTAAATAAACTCCTCTTTAAAGAGTTGATTTGGATTTTTTTGTAGGAAATTCCTGGCAAAAAAGTTCTCAAAATTAAAAGAAAATAAAACACCAAAAAAAAAAACTGACCAGGATCAGAATCAACAAACACTCAGTTCCAGGCTTTGTGCTTCAGCATGGTATCAGGGAAAGGGGCAGAGAATAGGAGATTTGATCCTTTAAAAACGTCTAGATTATTACTCTTCCCACTATCAAAACATTTTATCACTTTACCACCTCTCCAAATCCACAGCTGTTTTCTATTCCAAGTACTACCAGCTGCCCAATTCCAGCCCCACAACTTGCCCCCTTGATCTTTAAAGCATTTTAATGCAATTTTATAGACACAAACACATTTTAGGAGCTCAGAAGAAGTTCTTGGGACCCTTCTCCTGTTACTATTTTACTAGAGTAAGTAGGTGGTGGACTTGGCGAGGGGGGGAAACCACTCCAAAGTCCAAATGCCTCCCTGACTATTTAATTGATGTGACCTCCAAATGTCTCCTGGAATTTCAAATAAGATGTGATTAAGATCAGATGTATAAGAAGGTGGCAGAGAAGGGGGGTAGCCCAAGTCCTTTGTTTCAGCTTCTTTTAATTTGGGCTACAGACAGAGACTTGCAGTGAGGTCAGGCTTACATCTCACCAGGTTTCCATGTGACTTACGCTAGGGAAAGGAGTTCAGCCGGTGAAGAGTTTGTGAGCCTTCGCTATGCACATAACAAAGATTGGGTTGATTCCCCAGTTAACCCAGCTGGATTTAATAATTAATTGCACGCTCTGCTAATTGCCATCTAATTATGTGATGATAATTAACTCCTCATGGCATCCTGGTGTCCGCACTGTGTTAAGGATTAGGAATGCTGTGAACAGCGTAAATTTATGTTTCAGCGCTTAACAGGTCAAATCACGTAGGAATTGATAATTACAAAGTAGATATAAATTGGTGTGTGTGCATATTTGTATATATCTTCATGCTGTGGTTGATGTATTACATATAAAAGCAGCCAATCAATTTTGAATCAAGTCCTCCAAGCATAGCCACAGAAAAAAAAAAAAAATCTATAGTCCAGTTATTTATTTTATTTATTTCAGGTACTTATATAGCGCCATCAGTTTAAGCAGCGCTTTACATATATATAGTACATTCACATCAGTCCCTAACCTTCAAGGGGCGTACAATCTAAGGTCCCTATCTCACATTCATACATACACATACTAGGGCCAATTTAGACAGGAGCCAATTCACCTACCAGCATGTCTTTGGAGTGTGGGAGGAAACTGGAGTACCCAGAGGAGTACCCAGGAGGTGCCGTGGCTGGGATACAAACCAATGACCCTAGTACTGCCAGGTGGAAGTGCTGACCGTTTAGCCACTGTGCTGCCTATGCCACTGTGCTGCCGACAGTTATGTATTCAATCTACATTTATTATTAAATTGAAAGAAAAAAAAAAAATTATATATATATATATATATATATATATTTATTTTAGACCAGTGGTCTCCAAATTGCAGCTTTTGAGTGCCTTTATCCGGCCCTTGGTGCACCATTTCTCTCACTGGCACGAGACACTATTCTACTGACAACAATGGGGCACCAATTCTCTCACTGACAACAACGGGGCACTATTCCTACCCCTAATACCAAATGTGACAATGTTTACTCCCACTTATGCAAGGAAATTTTGCTCTCCAGTTGGCCACAATGTGGCCCCCCTAAGGCCTGAAGGATAATAAATTTGTTTATAAAGTTTGGAGACCCCTGTTTTAGACTATCTTAATCCAAAAACGGGGATTTGCACCAAGTTCTAATCGGGCCCTGTTGCATTGTTCTTTAATCTAAAATGCTTTCAGGCACTGGGAGCTGCAAAAGAAGGAATTTAGGTGCACATAAACTTTTGAGTTTCCTTCCCGTTAACAGAGATGATGGACTTTCATGGTCGCACAAAAACTGCAACATGTAACATAAGAATTACTATGTTAATGACAGGACTGGCTAAACACAATTCAAAATATTTTTTAAAACACACATACATATATATAGGTCTAGGAAGAATATCAGTTAATTGGATAGTGTATTGGCAATGAAAACAATAACAGAACCTGCAAAGTCAACACTCATTTGAAGAAGTGTCACAAAATTAGTCCTAACAAATTCTTGCCTTTGTACTTCAAAGTCCCTGAAATGAACAGTTACTCTAAAGCTCCATTCACACTTGTGTGACTACAAAGTCGCAAGATTTTCAGTGCAACTTTGGAGAGCAACTTTGATGCGACCGTACACTCTCTGGAGCCAAGTTGCATCAAATTAGTGCAGGTAACATTTAAAGATCACAGAACCGAATGGATGCCATTGAAAAGAATGGGCTGCGAATTGCCATGTCCAAAATTGCATGACAAGTCGCACATGCGTGAATGGAGCCTTAAGCTGTTAAAATTTCAGCCACCTCCTGGCCAAAATTTGAGCAATGGGTGGTCTTGTCAGTACCACCCAACCTGGCAAACCTCTACTACTTCTACTTCACTAAAAGAGAAAAAAAACTTGAAGGAACCAAATAGAAAAATGTTAGCCAAATAATGGCAGCATCCAATCAGATGCAGTCACTGTTCCGGTATTAAGACATCTGCAGGTGCTGTGGCTTGTTCAGAATGGATGGGGGATTTGAGATATCTGCAAGTGCATAGGAAGCAATACAATCAATAAAGATAAGAACACCCCACTGCTACTCAAACTATTATTGGCTAGCCAAGGGTTGTCTTCCCCTTCTCTGCCCATTCTATCATCAGTGACTAACAAGCAAGAACTACTAATGTTAGAATGACTACTGGGAATAACACATACTTCTGATCCCAACATCAGATTTTAGTAATCTTCTGGGAATGTTCTGTTTAATAAATAAAAGGCTACTTTGCTTACCGGCTACTTTGATAGTAAAGTTCCGCAGAATCTCTCCAGAACGCAGCAATGTACAGCTATAAATCCCAGAGTCATCATAAGAGACATTGGTGATCTTCAGCAGGTTCTGTCTTGTGTGTGTTTGGTTGCTAGACTTCACGGCAATCCCATCCTTAAACCATAAAATAGGCATAGGGGGGTTCTCCACACTACATGACAGCTCGATGGTTTCTCCAACTCCGTACATGAGCTCATCAAGAGGGGTCTGCTCTCCTGTGAGGTAATCTGCAAAAATATTAAACATATATCAGAATACACAGTTAATCAGATGCAGCGTCTGCAGGCATGCACAAATGTCTACATGACGAGGATCAAGGGACAAGTAGACAGTTGCACTCTGCAAGGACAGTTGCTACAGAGCTTGGTAAATGAACAGAAGTTCTGCTGACTTTCATCATCCAATCACCTGCAAGCATAAATGCTTTTTTATTTTTTTTTTTTATTTTCCCTTGCTCATGATTGGGTACTCTTTGCAAAATGAAAGTTTACCTCATTTAGCAAGCTCTGGGGCAACTGCAGTTTGCAAAGTGCACAGTCTATTTGTCTTTAGTAAATCAACCCCAGAGCTAACAAGGTATCCCAACTAGTTATACGTAATACTGGTTTCTATCAATAAGGAGCAAGCCAAACACATTAAGTGATGCCAGGGATGTCTTTTTTATATACACATTTCTACATTCAGAAGGCCCAGAGTCTTAAATTTGAACTGGAAGGAACTTGAAAACTCTAGCCCTCCTGAGGCTTAAGACTAGGATGCAACACAAATTGAGCATTCCCCAGGACTTTTAGGGTACAACAGCCCTTAAAAGAGAGACATGGCCAAAGCTTTTTTGGTCATACTTCTCTTGTGGGTCCACAGGAGTGCACTTACTTGTGTTCACATGTGACGCACAATCAGCCACCAGCGGGTTAAAATCGGCTGTCAGCTGACATCACAGAGCTGGTCCAGGCTCTGGGAGGATCCAGACAATGTCGGGATCCACCCAGATGCCTGACTGGCAACTGGCAGTGCCTTTTAGCCAACTGCTCATATCCAATCCCCAGCCCAGCATTTTAGTGGGTTCTGGAGGGGCAGAACACACAGCAGTGACTGGCAGTCACTGCTCTCTACTCAGAGTGGACTTGAGAACTGAGCAATCAGGGGCCACATGAGTGCTCAGTTCTAGGGCTTAGTCAGTGGGGGACCGATGCTGCAGCAGGGAGGCAAGTATGTAGGTTTATTTTTTTTATCAAGCCCACACTTATCCTTTAAGGATATGCGGGCAAATGGGCACATTAGTAAGCCACCTATAAATCAGCATTAAAAAAAAAAAAAAAAAAAAAAAAAAATCTGAAGCATCTGGATCACCTCTGATACTCAACCCCTACAACCAAGCCCACAGAGAGGCTGCTACTTTCTCTTAGGAAAGTGAACTTCTTTATTAACAATTTTTTAATTTGTCAACATGCATTGGGGCCACAACACGATTTAGATTTCTGATAAAACTGGATGCTTTTCTTCTGATGATCTCCTGTGGTCCCAATGCCAGGTGGACATTGATGGGGTGCCCTCCGAAAACTGGAAATCACTGAAGTAGACAATGCTATTACAGTGATCTCTATTTGCTTCCAGGTCCCATGCTGAGCAGCCAGCCTGATGCAATGTGAACACAGGAGGTTGGCTGCTTGGAATGGGCGCATCTCAGAGAATGCAAAACATTTTCTGACCGGCGTCCATGTGGAGCAGCCGACCTCCTGTGTTGACAATGCAGTAGGGAAGCCGCATGGATGCAAGTGATCATGGAGTAGCGGTGTCTACTTCAGTGACTTCCAGCTACCAGGGGCATCAGCCAGGTATGACATATACATAGTTACATTGGTCCAAGCTGGACCAATGTAACTGTGTATAAAATATAAATTTTTAATTATATAATTGCGTATTTAACTTTAGTAAGAACCTTGTGTATAGCCTACAAAGCATTCACAGCTTACATGATCCCATCCTTGTATGCAAATAATTGTTGAGCGAGCTATACTACTCCGGTACAGCTCTCCAATAATAGCAAGAGAAAGGGGAAAAAAAAAATGGAGGAGGTTACATTTGGTTTGCCAGGATGTTACTAAATGAAGCGAAGGTGTTTAGGAAAAAAAAAAAAAGTGACGGTGTTTAGGAATAAAAAAAAAAAAAAAAAAAAAAAAAAAAAAGGGGGGGGGGGGGGGGGACCTGTTCTTCAGCACCCATAGTGATTAATTTTTGGGTCTTCACGGCCTGTCCCTGCCACATCTCCACTATGAAAGAATTACACTCAGAAATTCCACAGAGGTCGGTCTCATAGTATGATCCCCGGACTCAGAAAAGCCTACAGGCGCAGCACCACATGCCTCTCAGCTTAAAACTCAAACTTGGCAAGCAAGCTGCTTCAAAGCTTTAGTCAAAACACATGCTTCATTTTAATTAAGTTTCTTAGTTTGAAAGGAGGGGGGGTCCCTTTTCAAGTTATTGTCAATGGCAAAACTATTAAACACTTCAATTTACATATATAATTCAAAATTATTTTACGGCATGCATAAAAGAAAAAAAAAACCTTTACGTCACTACCTTACCAAAGTCAAGAAAGAGTCCTGAAAACCAGAGGAAATACTAAACCAATTTTTAGGTTATTTACACAAGGCCCTGGTGGGTTATTTTAGCGGAATTTCTGACCTTGCCATTAAAATGAACGTTAGAGCAATTTGAAAACTCAAAATAAACAGCAAAGCTGCAAAATGCAAGCGAGATTTATGCTCCGGCTTCTGCTTCCTGTCAAAGGCTTCTGTCAGGACACGATATTTAGACAATTCCAACGCTGCAAACCTGCCCAGAAGGCCTTGTCAGCATAACACCCCTTAGGATCAGCCTTGTCAGGATAATTATGCGGGTGATAAACAGTTTTTCACTGCTAAATGCCCAATTTTCTTTTCATCCTGACAGGACAAAAATGAAGAGAAAGAGCCAAGACTACTCCGAACATCTAGAAAGAATTCTGCACCTCGTTCTAAGCCCGTGGCCCATAGCTACAGGTATGAGCCACTTAATAAAAGCCTTGTGTCATACTTTTGCTACAATTACTCCATAGAAATGACATTATGTTATAATCGGCAGTGCGCCCTTGGAAATGGAGAATGGGTATTAGTGTAAGAACAATCACATTTAGAGCTGAGGTTAAATCTGCTTATATTTTGCCTGGTTCATTCCTCCCATCTACATGCCAATACATTTTACAAGTAGAACTATAGGCAAAACTTTTTTCTTCCCATTTTGGATACAGCAAAGGAAGGTTAAAAACCTTATCAGATTTTTCTTTCCCCCATATGTGTCCATTGAGGAGATTTCCCTTCACTTCCTGTTCCATAGCCAAACAGTAAATCAGAGGAAATCCCTGCAAAATAGGGAATTCCTTGGAGCCCCTCAGGACATAATAACTAGTGTCTCCATTGGAAGATTTCCCCTCTACTACTTTTCTGGGGACAACCCAAAATTTGGGATTTTTTTTTACTTTCACTTTCAAGGATAATGGTAAAATAGGACAAATAGGGTGAATCCCTGTAAAGGGGGAACAGACAGTAATAAAAACTGACAGTGGTTCTAATCCCTCTCCACTCAAAAGAAAAAAACGTTTTGCCTTTAGGTATACTTTAAATGAAACATTTCCATTTTCCTGATGTACCTTATTTTATACCCAGAGACATCGTCCTTGAGTCTCTGTGCTTCTGAATGCAATGCACACAGATCATGGCTGGTGGGAGGGGCTGCAGTATATAGCTTACTGCAAACATCACAGCACCTTGCCTAGGTACTCAAGAGTCCTCAGCTCCAATGCAAGCAGAGGGTTGACTCTTGAGAGGAGTTCTGCAAATATTAACATGCCTTTATGAGGGGATGCAAGTCTGGAGAAAAAGACATTTTGAGGCAGGCAGTTTTAAATACAGACCACCCTAAGTAACACCCACATTTAATGTTGATCCTCCATAAACTGAAATCTAATGAATGCAAGAGGCAGACCAAGGACAAGAAAGGGCTAGATCAGTGCTCTCCAAACAGCAGCTCTTTGGACACTATTTCTGATGCCATAGATGGGGCATCATTCCTCCCACTGACACCATCAAGGGTTCATTCCTCCTGCAAAAAGCAATGATGGGGCATTTTTTTACTCCCACAGGCCACAGCCTAGATCCCCTAAAGACTGAAAGACAGTAAAACTGGCCACTTGTTTAGAAAGTCCCATGGGCTACATGATACTGGATATCAAACAGCCAAGAAATGAGGTTGGGTCTATCCAACTTGTTGAAGCTTCTAAAGCACACTGAGAAGCTCACAGTGTACAGTGGAATTGGAGTAAGCAATTTCAGTACAGGAGAGGAGCCTAATAGCAAAGAGACTCCAGTATTACAGAGAAAGGATGCTGTATCTCAACCTGCTTCACAGGTTGAGCTTCTTTAGGAGACCCTTATGGGTGCAAAGGGCAGAGAATTTGCCCACAAAACTCTGCAAAGGCCCCTGCATGGGTATGGGTGCCCCAGTCTGTTCTATGGCACCCCCCCCCCCCAGCCCGGGTGCTGCATACAACATTCCATAAACATAAATGGCTGTGAGCGACAGTACCCTGGGTATACAGTGGTGTTTTCATAGACACGAGTATAGGGTACGGATGTATGCAAAAAAAAATAGAAACATTTGCTATTTTTTGTCAACACCGGTGCGCTCTACTCCGATTTACATACGTACTGCTGTGCACCTGAATATAGCCGCACACAAGGGAAAAAACCCAGGTTCAGGCGCCTCCGTGTAAGAGACCTAATGGGTCAGTATTAAGTTATTTATATTGCACTGAGAATTTATGTAGTGCTTTACATACTGTACATTCATAGCAGTCCCTGACCTCAACCAGCTTACAATCTAAGGCCCTAGGTTACATTCCTTCATACACCTACACAAATGTTATGTCTACTTTAAAAAAGGAACCATTTTTGCTACCAGCAAGGTCTTTGGAGTGCAGGAGGAAACTGGTGAAACCAGCAGAAACCCAGGCAAACACAGGGAGAACATGCAAACTCCATTCAGATAGTGCCACGGCTGGGATTTGAAGAGACGACCGAAGACCGAAGTCTCTGCACATACTAAACTGTGGTCACCATGTATTACTATTACTGCAACATAGGCAAAACAGAGGAAAAACCAACAATCCTCTGCAGAGTACACACTGCTATAGCAGCCAATCAAATGTACAGCTAGGTTGACACCATACAGGTGTGAAGGAGTGTGCACGCCGTGGCGTTCCCGCGCCACTTACAGGGCAGTCCATTTATTTTAATGGGCTGCCCTACACTTGAGAAACATGGAAAGAAGTTCCTTACCCTTTTCCAAAAATGCACCGCACTGAACCATGTGGTTTGGTACAAGCAAAAAAGTGCAGGTTACTAGATGTGTGAGGGTGCCATTAACAACTAATGGCACCGCCACATGACTTCTGAAGGGCAGCGTGGTTCTGTGAGTGTCGGGAAAGTGTGTGATTTTGTGCATGTTCCTGACAAACATAAGGTATGAACCTAGCCCAGCAATGGGCAAACTACGGCCCGGCGGACCTTTTAATCCGGCCCGCGGAGCTAGGCTCCCGCTAGGCTCCTCTCACAGTCCGCCCTGAAGACCGGTGTAGCATGAAAATCTGTCTCCAATGAGGATCTGTCCCCCTCGACGTATCTGCGCATGTGCCGGAGATCGCCGATCGGCTGCTAATGCCTGAAACTGGCACATGCGCAGATACGTCGAGGGGGACAGATTTTCATGCTACACCGGAACGGCGCGGGAATACGGCGAGAGTAACGCGCGGAGTAAAAGTAAGTGAATTGACACAGGGGGGACTTGGGGACTTAATATGGGGGATGAATTACTATATGGGGGATGAATTACTATGTGGGGGATGAATTACTATGTGGGGGATGAATTACTATGTTTACTATGGGGGAATATTACTATACTTACTATGGATGACACATACACATCATTCATCTACTCTTGGTCTGGCCCCCGGGTCCAATATATGAACCCATTGCGGCCCTCAAGTCAAAAAGTTTGCCCACCCCTGACCTAGCCCAAGGCTGGCCATACATTATACAATTTTTGCTTTAGATTTACCAAAAACCATATAATATGGAGGTCAAACCTAAGCAACACTTTCAATTGCATCCAATTAGGCAGGCCCTTGCACTACATAGTTGAAGGTAAATCTAAAGGAAATTGGGCAGAAAATTGTATAGTTTATGGCCAGCCTAAGACTGGCCATATACTATAAAAAAAGTTTTACAAATTTTCTGTCAAATTTTTACCCAATTTCCTTTATATTTACCTTCAACTATGTAGTGCAAGGGCCTGCCTAATTGGATGCAATTGAAAGTGTTGCTTAGGTTTGGTTTGGTATGTTGTTTGGTAAATCTAAAACAAAATTCTCAAGAAAATTGTATAATGTATGGCCAGCCTTAATCAGACTAATAACAAGATTCTGTTAAGAGGGTGGGGTGGGGTAGGGCACCATCCATGCACTTGCTGGCAAGACATATAAATCAAAAAGCAAACCTCAAAAACAAAAAGACCCCTTTCATTGACCGCAAAGCCATTTATCTCCCTAGATCTCTGGATGTAGATTTAATGTCTGATACAACGTTGGAAAGAAGGTCTACTAAATTATCATAAAACTGAAGGTGATGCTATAGGTACAGTACTGATAGGCAGTTCCTTCTTGGATTGTAAGTAGGCAGATATATTCATAAGTAATTACGTGTATTTAGTTAATGGCCCCTGCTGCCTTTGTATCCCCCGGGGTACCGAGAGGGTCAAATGTTGGCAGGTGGAAGAACAGCTGGACTAAGCAGCAGGCCCTGGGCAGCAGATCAGTCATGTTGTGACAACTTTGTTCAAATCGAACTGGACCCCACCAGCTACATCCCGGCAGAGGAGGGAGGGATCGCTGCCTCCAACATCAAAGACTGCTTCATTACCCAAAGATTAAGCGGACCATGTGCAAGCATTGCAAGGAAAATATGGAGGACAGCACACGTAAGCTGCTAAAAAATGATCACGGATAAACGGTCTATTAGAAGCAATCAATTACTATTAAAGCCGGGCTTCAGGTATGTTTTTACAGAAAACTCACTCTGGTCCAGCAAAGTCCAACACACTGCATGTATGCATATTACATACATGTGGAAGAGGTGTGGAAGTGGAGAATCTTCTTCTTGCAAAATCATTTATTGTGAACCCATAAATGCCTCAAGTAGCATACCCAATGTTTTAGGACTGCGCAGCGCCTGTTTATTAAAAGGTATAAAGGGAACCCTGTGTGGCCCTGAAATGTTGACGCCATCCATGTATCACCACAGCACCCACTATAACCAACTTATTACCAATTGGTGTTCAGCTGGTCCACATTCTTGACGGAGACTATAACCTTTACAGTGCTGCATCAGAGTTTACTTTTCTTTTACCTTTATCACAAAATTACATTTCATCCATTTCTGTGCACTGTAGCATGTTGCGATGTGGTGTAGTAGAGGAGTGCGGCAGAACACATTGCCTAAAAATGCAGCATGTTCCACTTTTTTTTTTTTGCATTGCACACCAATAAAAACTTCTCTTGTCTAGGAGTTTGACAACGCTGTCCAACACGCAGTGTGAATTGGCACTTACCAATTCCACACAAAATATTTTTGATGGAGTTACACTCATTATAATGTGCAACTGAAGTAGGATTATGTGAATAGGATATTATTTATGCTACTGTTAATTCTACTATTACAGCTATCATAACTGCATACATGGTCATTATACAGCAGGGATCTTCAAACTATGCCACCCTGGCCAAATCTGGCCTACTTTAGGATTGTGTCCAGCCTCCAGCTGGAGTCAGTAGTCTCTCACACAGGTCGTCAGGTTAGCCTAGAGTCTAATTTCCCCCAATATCCACACACCCCTTCCCTTCCAATCTCCAGTGCAGTGGTCATTAAACAGTTGTTGGTAGCCAGGACTTCCGACATCCTATCAAACAATCATGTGCTTGAACCCTACAGTCACCAGAGGATGGTACTTCCACCCTCCAGACCTGATAAGGAATCTGAAGGGTACCCAAATGTAAGAAAGACTCTGCTGTAAGGTGGGGATATAAGGTGGGGATGTACGAGTAGACACTGATGGGGACCCTGATGTAAGGAGGGATTACAATTTAAAAGCACAATTTAAACCTTGTTTTTTTTTCTACTAAAATAACAAACATGATATACTTACCTGCTCTGTGCAATGGAAACCTTAAGTCTTCAGAACCACTTTAACCATTTGCCACCTGCCCTATGGCCGAATGGCAGGCGGCAAATGTCATCAGCGTTCCGGGTAGACGCCATATGGCGTCCTCCCGCACATGCGCAGATTACGCTCCTGCAGAGCGGCGCGATCTGTCACCGGCCGTGTACCTCGGACACTGCCGATGACAGATCTGAGTATCGGCCCCGTTGCCAGTACCATGTGACCTGCTGTGACCAATCACAGCAGGACACATGACAGTAGTCATTGTTTCATTCATGCCATCCATTGTATACTAGTGTCTAGCTGTGAATGGTCACAGCTAATCACATGCACATGTCATGTGATTAGCTGTGGCCAAATCACAGCTAAGCACAAAAAAAACAAAAAACCCTGAATGAATCGATGTCATTCAGGTAAATGCTTGCTTATAGCAAAGTAATTCTTTGCTATAAGCAAATTGTGTAAAAAAAAAAATACTGATCACTTCCCCAAAGTAGTACAATGTTACTATGGTAACATTGTACTACTTTGGTCATAGTGAAATATGAAAAAAAAACCTTAAAAAAAAAAAAAAATTTAATAAAAAAAATTATATATATTTTTTTTTTTCATACTGTCACCAGTCAGTGTCCCTGATCACCGCCATGCCAGTTATATGACGACGCTGTACTGCACTGGTGACAGTATGTAAAAAAAAAAATATAGTGAAACTAATTTTTTTAATTTTTTAATTTTCCGAAAAATGACAAAAAAAATTACAACTTAAAAAAACTCGCCATGCCTCTTATGAAGTACGTCGGACTGTCTACTCTGCAAAAAGGGGTCATTTGTGGGATATCTGTACTGTTCTGACATTCTTGGACCTCAAGAAATTAGATTGGCTGTCAGTACTTCAGGATTGATCAATATTCAGATCTATACCTTAGTTTGTGAACTCTATAACTTTCCTACAAACTAAATAATACATCCTAATTTGGGTTATATTCACCAAAGACATGTAGCAGAATACATCTTGGCCTAAATTTATGAAGAACAATTATTTATTTGCAAACTTTTATAACAGAAACTAAGAAAAAAATTTTTCTTCAACATTTTTGGTCTTTTTTTTGTTAATTTAGCAAAAAATAAAAACCCCAGCGGTGATTAAATACCACCAAAAGAAAGCTCTAGTTGAATTGGAAAGGACAAAAACTTTGATATGGACTCTGATGGGAACCCTAATGTTAAAAGGGAACTGATTGGGACACTGATGTAGGGCGGTACTCTGATGGGGACTCTGAGATAAGGGAGAACTCCAAAGTAAGGGCAGACTTTTCTGAGGACTTTAATGTAGGGGGAACTCTGATTGGCTCATGATTATTTGGAAACGGTTTACTTTGTTTTACTGAAGAAGGTTTCTCTGTTGCTCTGAAACATATCACACAGATTACAATAAGGCTTCATGCACACAGGATGTTTATTTAAAGCTCCTAGAAGCCAGCAGAGTTTCTGCAGAAAAAAATGCCTGACACTTCTGAAAGTGTCTAAGGGTCGGTTCACACTATAGAAACGTAGCCCAGATGCGTTCTGGATGTTTCTGCATGCGTGTTTTTGGAGCATTCCAATGCGTTTTTGAGGTGTTCCAGTTCATTTTCCCCCCTCTCTTTTTCTTCAATTTAAATAGGGATATGTGCCTTCCGGTGCATTTTACCATGGTCCAGTATAGTTCTGTGCAGGAAAAATGCAGCATGTTCTACTTTTTTTTCTGCCTCTGGAACACACTGGAACTGCAAGCATTGATGTGAACTATGACAGTGACAACCATATAAACTACTTTCTGTGCGTTTTGGATGCAGAAAAAACCCCCCCACTGAAAATGCATGTAGTGTGATCTGGCTGTAAAGTTTTTTACAAGCTTTTAGGCTTTATGTGCACTTGGTTTATTGTAAATGCAATTTCTCCTTACAGGAGAAAATCAGTGTTAAAACCTCACCTAAACTGCATTTTTTCAAACCAGTTTAGGCGCGTTTAGCAGAGTTCAGCAGCATTTGGTGTTTGAGAGTTTATTTCATTGGCCAGAATTTTAAATTTATTCTGGGCATTAAAAAGGTGTCAAACTCTCGGGCGTTAACTCATTTAATTGGCCAGAATAAATAATTTATTTTGGTCCATGAAATTAATTAGTGCTCAAGCGCTAAACGTTTTTAGCATTTAGGTGCATTTAACAGCTTTTAGTAGCGTCAAGCATTTTTTCTGCCCAAACTGTGCTGCTCCTGGACGCACTGGCAGTGTTTTTTTTCTGCCTCTAAAAGCCTATGTTCATGGACACATGGAGGGGCATTTAGAAGCAGTAAAAAACAAAACAAAACATGCCGACGCCCCTAAAAGTGGCTGCTATTACTCCCTGTGTGCAGAGGGCCTAAAGCTCCAACAGCTTATACATTAATTTATATTTTATTCATTCACTTCGAAAACTGACTTTTTTTATGGCCTGGGAATAGTTGTAAAATATTTGGCCCTCGTACTGAAAAGTTTGGGCTGTTTTACAGCTTTACCAGTAGTACTATTAAAGTAAAACTACATAGACATATATACTTGATAGTATTGTTGTTATTCTTAATGAATGGAAGCATTTTGAATAACTGGGTAAAATATCTAAACCCAAAAACAAAAATGTGATATATTGCAGCTTACCATTCTATAGATGTATCTGATACCAGTCAGCACAAGAAAAGAACACTCGAAGTCATCAGCTCACACGATTTACAGCAAGAGCAACAGGTATTTTTTTTTGTAATGTATCAAACAGATATAACACAATGCATTCAATGGTAATTTTAAGTAACCAGAAGAAACCAAATATGAGAAGTTTTTTTTCTTTTTAGGGTTTACATACACTTGGGCAGCACAGTGGCTAAATGGTTAGCACTTCCGCCTGGCAGTACTAAAAGGTCATTGGTTCGAGTCCCAACCATGGCACTACGTGCCTGGAGTTTGCATGTTGTCCCTGTGCCTGCGTGGGTTTCCTCCGGGTACTCCGGTTTCCTAATTGGATCCTGTCTCAATTGTCCCTAATATGTGTATGTATGAATGTAAGTTAGGGACCTTAGATTGTACACCCCTTGAGGGTTAGGGACTGATTTGAATGTACATTATATATATATACACACACACACACACACACACACACACATACATACACACACACACGCACACACATATATATACACACACGCACACACACACACACATATATACACACACGCACACATATACATATATACACACACACACATATACACACACACACATATATACACACACACACATATATACACACACACACACATACACACACACACACACACATACATACATACATACACACACACACACACACACACACACACACACACACACGCGCACATATAAAATAAGTGCTGCGTAAATTGACAGCGCTATACAACTACCTGAAATAAATAATTAAATACACTTTAACACTTCTGTTTTGTTGTGCTGGAGTCCTGGGTTCAATCCCCAACAAGGCCACCACCTCCCTGCAGTTTTGGTATGCTCTCAGTTTTTGTATGCCCGCTCTCAGATTCTGTTGGTCTTTTTTGGGCTCTCTATTTTGGAAAGGCAAAACTAAGTGTTATGTTAATTAGTTTGCATGCAAATTGTCCCCATGATCGAAAGCTCCACTGGGGAGCACAGATTGATGAGAATGGTCAAAGGATCTGATTCTAATCCTATCATTTTAGAGCAGCATTTATTAAAAATATTGCATAAAAAAAAAAAAAAAAAAAATTAAAGCTACTGGTGTTAACATCGTAAAATACAAATATTACTGCATTTGTCATTGCTAATATTACTAAAACATACCGGTCTATAAAACATCTGGGAGAGCTCAGCCATAGCGTTCCATACATGCAATATTTGCCTTAGCAAACATTTTAATGGGTTTTACATGGCTGACCCCTAATGCCTGCTCTTGCCAATTAGCACATGGGTCTTCCCTGGGTCATCAGCAACCTGGTATAGAGCCAAACTCAGCATGTGTAGAGGCGGGAAGAGGCTCAAGTGGTTTGTTGATAAAACAAGACATGGCTTGGTGAGCAAGGCCTTTTTTTTCTTCTTTGCTTAAACCAAGAAGATAAGGAGCACTTGTGGCACGGTCTGCACAAAGGAGGCGTGACCGCAAGATTGGCCGAGCTTACAAAGGATGCTTAGCAAAGGCTGCACAAACAGACAGCTGTACACAAGGACACCAATTCATGGACGCATGCTCCTGTAAGTCCCTGCAGAAAGGACTAACCTATAGCAAATGAAACAAGTGTATGTTTATTAATGACAACCTGACAAAGGACCAAACTGTCACACAACTCAATGCAAACTATTATGTATTCACAGTGAAAAATTATGCCACATTATTATTATTGAGATGTTTTCCTAAAACTTTTTTTTTCCAAATGCTTTTTGTACCACAATTTCAGGATTATATTTTATATGCAAGTTTTAAGTGTGTTCCTGCTAATGCTCTGGTGCCGAACATGCTGTGCAAGTAAATTGCCACATGCAGCCCTTGGTACAAGGTGTGCGACCCGTGGGTTCCAGCAGTGTTTTCCCTGCTTTAGGGTCTGACCAAGCCAGTAAAGAAAAATGTGCACCAGATTGACTTTTGTTGGTTTAATGATTTGGTTTATTTCTTTCACACTTGTACTGGTTCTCTACTGTTCCTTTTTCTTTTCTCTTTTTGTGCATTTTTTCCCCTGAAATTTTATAACAGATCTTATGGAGTAGTATAAAATATAGTTCCAGTAATTGTAAGGTTTAGGGATCACAAATATAGGGCCACCACTTGTAATGGGGTAGTGGCAATGATCTCTATCAGTCTCATGTAAGCATGTCCGCGGCCCCTGGCCATGTACTGCAGCTCGGCCGCGGCCCCTGGCCACGTACTGCAGCTCAGCCGCGGCCCCTGGCCACGTACTGCAGCTCAGCCGCGGCCCCTGGCCACGTACTGCAGCTCAGCCGCGGCCCCTGGCCACGTACTGCAGCTCAGCCGCGGCCCCTGGCCACGTACTGCAGCTCAGCCGCGGCCCCTGGCCACGTACTGCAGCTCGGCCGCGGCCCCTGGCCACGTACTGCAGCTCGGCCGCGGCCCCTGATCATCTTCTGTGGAATTACCTACAATGAACATTATAGCAACTTACTAGGTATAGGTGGTTCAAGTGGGGCCCTGTGTAGATGATTGGGGCTGCAGCTATATTGAGTAAGTTGACTATGCCTGCAAGCATCCACTGGAGCAAACAACATCTTTAGGAAATTAGCTAAGTGATGTAGTAAGTACAGAGACAATGTATACAACCCCCCCCCCCCCCCAAGAAAAAAAAAAAAAAAACAAAAAAACAAAAACACCATGCAATCCCATTTTTTTTTTTTTTAAAGTGTGGCTTGAAATAGCAATCATACAATGTCAGTAATTTCAGCAGCTCCTCTCTTTTAAAACAACAAACCAATTTTACCATTATATTGGAGTTGTTCTTCTAAGTAGCTTTTTTCTCATGGCAAGCAAGACGACCAAGTTATGAAATATAGATTCAGTGCACACTTTGATCTCATAAGAAAACTCCATCCGGAAATCTCTTATCACAGGGAAAGGAACAGAGAAAGTAAAAAGGCTTTCCCCCAGTGAAGTCTCGAGGCCGCGGGGTTAATATATTTACTGGCCATATTGAATATCCGTAAAACGCTACTAGTTCTATTCAGTATTATGCACATTAGCTCTGATGTGTTCTTCAAATAAACATGGCTTTTTTTTTTTAGGGGGCAGGAGAGGAAATGAAGATAAATGTACATGTCTTCCTTCAAAGAAAGGGGGACCGGACAAAACAACAGCACCTCCTCACATTGGAGGCAATAAAAAGGAGCTCTTTAAACCCCTGTCAGACACAGACAGGAAGAAAAATACATTTTACATTTGGATTCATTCTTCCCCAGTGTTTTGCTGCAAGACCCCCTTTCCTAGCAGACTAATTATACCTTCTTCACTTTCACTAGTGAGTATATATATATATATATATATATATATATATATATATATATATATATATATATATATATATATATAGCCTCAAATGGAGAGCATTTCAATGTCCACACGCCAATTTAAATTGAGGATTCCTGCCAACTTTACTTTTTCACAAAGCACCATGGCAAAGTTATACTCTTGGAGGGGTTATGTAACACAATACCTGCTTCAACCATCTCCATCCAAAGCACCCTCAACCATCTGCATCCGCACCACCCTCAACCATCTGCATCCGCACCACCCTCAACCATCTGCATCCGCACCACCCTCAACCATCTGCATCCGCACCAACCTCATCATTTCCACCACCATTATCAGCCCTATTAGGTAACATTATGACTTCAAAAGATGTCAATAATTTGGTTTTACTTCACAAATGGATAGCTAGGAAAAGAACTGAAAAAAATGCAAATCACAAATTGGCTACAGTTAGTGAGAAGTTTTGTCACTATTGTGCAAAACAAAGAATCATGGTACAATTGCTGACAATTTTCCACATCTCGTCAGGTGGCATATCAAGTCGATTTCTGTACTTTGATTTCAATTTCAATCATCTAGAGCAGGCATGTCCAAAGTCTGGCCCGCGGGCCATTTATGGGCCCGGGGGTTGGTTTAATACGGCCCTCCAACAGCCCTCCCTGCTCTGTGTAATGTGGCCCTCCCTTCTATGGCAGACAGTCTTCTGCTTGAGAGCAGAGGGCAGTGCGCATGCCTGACTGCGGCGCGTTCTCCCTGGTCTGTGTAAATGCGGCTGTCGCACGGCCCTCCCTACTGTGGCAGACAGTCTTCTGCTTGAGAGCAGTGCGCATGTGTGACTGCGCCACGCTGGGAGCGACAGAGGGCGGTGACGTCAGGGCCGGGCTTCCAGCGTGAAGTGTGTTTCTCTTCCCCTCCCGGCTGCCGAGCAGAGACTTCAGCTCCAGCTACCTTTTTCACCCTTCACATTAGTGCAGGTAAGTTTTTTTAAAATTTATTTTCAATACATTGTGAAAACTCAGCTGTCAGTTGATCTTAATGTTATGAAATGAAAAGTATGTCGTTTGCAATTAACTTGGCATAAAATAATTTATTTGCATTTAATTGTAATGGTTCAAAGAATGTTCGGAAAAATGTTCGGCCCTCCACCATGTTCACTTCATCCAATCTGGCCCTCTTTGAAAAAAGTTTGGACACCCCTGATCTAGAGAAAGCCTGGTTCAATTTTTTTTATTTAAAAATCAGAAATCCAGTCCTTTACCAGAATCCTTTGGTTCCCCTTTGCCCCATAATTTTGTCCCTCCCTACCCCGAAGGAGTATGGATACCCTCATAAAGAACCCCTGATCTATGGGGTAAAGATCCACTATACAAGTTATATGAAATACAAGTTATCCAGCTGCTAAAGAGGTGGGATGTATGTCATGTATGCTTGAGTGATTTTATTTCAGTGATATAAGCTGGCAATGGTTGGGCAGCGAAAAGGTAGAAAAAAAAAAACAGATGTTCTATGAAGAGATCAATAAATCTGTCTCCAGTCACAAGCCCTCAGTAGACAACATGAAAACCCAATCCTGATTTGTATCTTTCTGAGAGTTTCCAAAGATTACATGCTGATCACACAAGCATACTAACACTCCCTCATGCTGTCTATTCAAGAGATTTACTACTGTCAATTAGTTTTCTGTTACACTAATAAATCTCAATAAATCCAGGAAAAAGAGCAATTACTGATGTTTAAAGTGAAACACTAGCCAATGTTTCTTTAAGTTCTTGTTAGAGTGAGGAAGTTAGAACCCCCTATTCATTTCATTGCAGGCTCCATTTGGGAAATGTCCCCCCACTTTATATGGTGTCAACTGGGGCACAGATAGGAGAAAAACCACCAGATAGGTATTAAGGAGACTTGTTGGCGATGACGTTTTCAGAGATCACTTCCAGTTTCTGTTAAACAAACATCACCTCCTTCTCTCCACTTACAGTCCCAATGGCAACAAGAGGAGATGGGAAATGTCTCCTGCATGTGTCGAGGCTCAGAAGTAAAGGCAAGTTTGTGGTTAATCCCAGCTGTGTAATACAGACCCAGAGAAAGTTTGGTGTGTCTCTCACTTACTCGCACTCGGCGTCTCTTTTATCTATTGAAGTCCCTCACTCTCTTCTAGCTCCATCCACAGCTCACCCTCCTGTTTCCACCAACATCTCTCCATCCACGGCCCCCCTCTCTCCGTCCACGCCCCCCCTCCCTCCCTCTCCGTCCACGCCCCCCCTCCCCCCTCTCCCTCCCCCCTCCCTCTCCCTCCACGCCCCCCTCCCTCCCTCTCCCTCCACGCCCCCCTCCCTCCACGCCACCCTCCCTCTCTCCCTCTCCCTCCACGCCCCCCTCCCTCCCTCTCCCTCCACGCCCCCCTCCCTCCACGCCCCCCTCCCTCCCTCTCCCTCCACGCCCCCCTCCCTCCACGCCCCCCTCCCTCCCTCTCCCTCCACGCCCCCCTCTCTCCCTCTCCCTCCACGCCCCCCTTCCTCTCTCCACGCCCCTCCCTCCCTCTCCGCCCACGCCCCTCCCTCCCTCTCCCGCCCACGCCCCCTCCCTCCACGCCCCCCCCTCTCCCTCCACGCCCCCCCTCTCCCTCCACGCCCCCCTCTCCCTCCCTCTCCCTCCACGCCCCCCCTCTCCCTCCCTCTCCGTCCACGCCCCCCCTCCCTCCCCCTCCCTCCACGCCCCCCCCTCCCTCCCCATCCACGCCCCTCCCTCCCTCTCCCTCCACGCCCCCCCTCCCTCCCTCCACGCCCCCCCTCTCCGTCCACGCCCCTCCCTCCCTCCCCGTCCACGCCCCTCCCTCCCTCCCTCTCCCTCCACGCCCCCCCCCTCCCTCCACGCCCCCCCCTCCCTCCCCGTCCACGCCCCTCCCCTCCCTCTCCGCCCCTCCCTCCCTCTCCGTCCACGCCCCTCCCTCCCTCTCCGTCCATGCCCCCCCTCCCTCCACGCCCCTCCCTCCCTCCACGCCCTCCCTCTCCCTCCACCTCCACGCCCCCCCTCCCTCCCTCTCCACGCCCCCCCCTCCCTCCCTCTCCCTCCACGCCCCCCCTCCCTCCCTCCCTCTCCCTCCACGCCCCCCCTCCCTCCCTCTCCCTCCACGCCCCCCCTCCCTCCCTCTCCCTCCACGCCCCCCCCTCCCTCTCCCTCCACGCCCCTCCATCCCTCCCTCTCCCTCCACGCCCCTCCATCCCTCCCTCTCTCCACGCCCCTCCATCCCTCCCTCTCTCCACGCCCCTCCATCCCTCCCTCTCTCCCACGCCCCTCCCTCCCCATCCACGCCCCTCCCTCCCCATCCACGCCCCTCCCTCCCTCTATTTACCCATCCCCCCCCCCTCTCTCTCCATCCACTGAGTGATGTAGCTGGCTTTTCATAATAGTCCATGGCAACCAGATTTCAGATTTCACCAACTTTATTACTCATTTCAAGCAGCAAACAAAACAGTCTTATATTCTTGGCCCATATTCTTCATTCACAGTTCCGTAGAGTAAGACTCGGACCTGATCTGAATTTCCCTTCTTCTAATACACGCTAACTAATCTGTACTGGATGCAGGCAGCTGGGCCACAAATACCTCCAAACAATGGACCTAATCCCACGTATCCTGGAAAAGCCTCGACATCTAAATAAAGAAGAAATAAAAAGAACAGCTCTGTCACCGACAGCAATGGAGAAACCTTTGCTATGGGACGGACAAAGCTCAGCACATCATACAATGAGCTAACGTCGCTGGACAGCTAATTAAAAGCGGAAGTACAGGCTCTTCACAGTTAATGTTGTGGAAGGAGTTTTGAGCCTATTCAAAGACGGCCCCCGACTGGGCCCATATTCAGGGAGAATTAATTGTCATTCCAACTACCTCCTGTCCTAGTTTCCAACTAAATATTGTTCCTTGGCAGAAGCAAGAAACGTCTATATATTGAGGGCTCAGGTTAGACAAGGCTGCAATCAATATTGTAAGAAACTTTTGTTAAGTTTTTTTTTTTCCCCAAGAAAAAGGTTTTCTATTAGAAAACAAAGATATTTCTAGGTACAAATTATTGGTTTTACGAACTTTATTCTACACTACGGAGTCATCATTTGAGGAACCTATTCATTTTAACAATACTGAAATCTATAGTAAATAGTTTTCATTAGCTGCATAAAACGCGTTTTGTTATTTCTTTTCTAAGTACTTTCCAATGTTGGTCATATGCACAGATTCCTCCATCCATGCTCAACAGCGCAGATGGGACAAATGTCCTGCTGCAGCTATTGTATTCTGTTGGCTGGCGCCACCTGCTGTACAGATACCTAAACAGTGCCTGCATGTCATTGAATGTAGGTGCTGTTCAGATGACAATTTTTCACCTGGCTCTTTCAATTTTTCCATCAAAGGATGCTGGGTGGGAGGGTGCCAACCACAGAGTGAACTTTGGTAAGTTCCTTGGGAACTGGTTGACATTTGCTTGGTGTATGGTCAGCTTTAGACTAAAGTCCATATCTGCATATTGGTTCCTGGACAGTAACTTAAAAAGAGAAGCTCAACATGACCACCATGCAACCAGCATAGGAAGAGTCAGCAATGGTAACCTTCATGTTTCTCTAAAGACAGGTTTCCCTTTAAAGCTTTAGGAGAGAGACAGAGGATATGAATGAACCTGAAAATTAGGTTGCCAAAAGGGATTCCATGATCACCTTGAGTTGTGAATGCATCTGGAACCAAAGCGCCCCAAAGCAATACTGAAACCCAAACACAAGGTTTTTTTTTTTCTTTTCTTTTTTTTTTTTTTTCTTACATTGATGGACAGTTTCTAAGCTAAACTCTGGGGAAAACCAAAATACTCCCTTATACAGGCCATAGATGGGTCGAAAATCGACCGATTTTTCTTTTAAAAAAACGAAAATCGGTCGTTCAAGTGGCCGACGTTACCAGCAACGGTAAAAAAAAATAGGCTGATTTTCATCCCGTCTACAGCCGGCAAAAAGTGTCCCTGCAGAGAGCTCCGCTATTTCTTCTGACAGTTCCTTGACATTTATAGCAGTTGCAACAATGTATCTATTTGTATCCATTTAGGATACAGATGGTTTTATTCGGAAACAAATAAATACATTGTTGCAACCGCTATAAATGTCAAGGAACTGTCAGAAGAAATAGCGGAGCTCTCTGCAGGGACACTTTTTGCTGGACTGGAATTCCTCTTCTTCTTCTTCATCCTCTTCTTCATCTTTTTGTCTTCCTCTTGCAGGTCACTGCTCATGCGCAGATTTTTTTTATCGGTAAAATATCGGCCGATTTGCCCATCATTGCCGTGAAAATTTTTTTCCAACTTTACCGATAAAAAAAAATCTGCCAAAATACCGAAAAACGGCCGAACATTTAGCCCACTAACGATCCGAATAATCGGCCGATTTTGTTTTCGGCCGAAAAATCGGCCGATTTTCGACCCATCTATGGCCTGCATTACAAAGCAGTTTTACTTACCCAATCCTCCTCTCCAGCAGGCACCTCCAGATTGCAAGACTGCTCCCTGAATCATCTTCAGATGCTCTCTGGAGTCCTCAAGTCCAATGCAAAGCTGATAAGACAGAGCCCAAGGGTCAGGCCACCACTGGAATGTAGGGGAGAAGAGGAGAGCGCCAGAGGGAGTGGAACACTGTGTAAGTAAAGATACGTTATGCGGTTTCCTAAACATAAACGTACAATTAGCCCTTGCAGTACAGGGGCTGCCCCACTGAAAGGAAGCATTTTTGTTTTCCCAGTGGATGTGTATAGTGTAATCAATGTGTTTGGGTGTCATTACAGTGTTGTGAGTTTGCACATCATCTGTCAGGAGCGGATTCAGGCAGCAAGAGATAGAATATCATGGTTGTAAATCGCTAGTTGCAGAATATACACAACCTCGGCAGTATTACTGTAGGCTTTATCTCCTGCTAGAGGCCCAGCATTACATAGACGGATTTTCTTTTTTTTTTTCCATGGGAAAAAAAATAAATCAAAAAACACAGCTAAAAGATTTTCACTTAACAGCACAGTCAGCTTATTTAAATCTATGAATCTAATATTCAATAACATTCAATGCAGGTGAATCTTCCAGGTGCTATTTTTCTGTGACAGTGAATGTTTGGTGAAATTCACTAGTTTAGTTTTTTATTCATTTTAGTTTTAATTGTACATCTAATGGGAGGTAAATAAAAACAAACAAGGGCACACTCTCATTGTGCATTACCGTGGTATAACACGTAATTTATTAAATAAAAAGGATGTATACTCACAAACCAACGTGATAATGGGCAGTATAGGTGATCCACAAAAACAGTCACAATACAACTGTGTCTAATGATGCGTTTCGTCAGCTTATCCGCATCATTAGACACAGTTGTATTGTGACTGTTTTTGTGGATCACCTATACTGCCCATTATCACGTTGGTTTGTGAGTATACATCCTTTTTATTTAATAAATGACGTGTTATACC